>NW_026696891.1:0-62190 GCF_030435755.1 Ochotona princeps | reverse complement strand
TGAAAACTGAGTTTCCTTGAGAGCTGCTTGGAAGCCTGATGGTGTGTGAAGTTAGTGAGCCAAATGGAGTTGTTCTCCCACAAGAACCACTCGGCTGATCCTTCTTCCATATGCCCTTCACCAACATGCAGTGTTTCCTTGATTGAATTAGCTCTCACACCAATATTTGCGTCTAGAGCCTTTGCATTGAGGGCTATCTGAAAACGGCTGTGGCGCTGAAGTTGCCTGTGAATGTGGAGTTGGTGGCATGTGAACCCGCATGTGGAGCATTCGTTTGTGTGGGATGCTTGACCAAGCTTCATTTCAGTCCTAGGCACTCAAAGAGCACTAAGCATAGAGTGTGAAAACTGAGTTTCCTGAGAGCTGCTTGGAAGCCTGCTGGTGTGTGAAGTTAGTGAGCAAATGGAGTTGTTCTCCCACAAGAACCACTCGGCTGATCCTTCTTCAATATGCCCTTCACCAACATGCAGTGTTTCCTTGATTGAATTAGCTCTCACACCAATATTTGCGTCTAGAGCCTTTGCATTGAGGGCTATCTGAAAACGGCTGTGGCGCTGAAGTTGCCTGTGAATGTGGAGTTGGTGGCATGTGAAACCCGCATGTGGAGCATTCGTTTGTGGGGATGCTCTACCAGGTTCATTCCTAGATAATGCACTCAAAGGGCATTAAGCATAGAGTGTGAAAACTGAGTTTCCTTGAGAGCTGCTTGGAAGCCTGATGGTGTGTGACGTTAGTGAGCCAAATGGAGTTGTTCTCCCATAAGAACCACTCGGTGATCCTTCTTCAATATGCCCTTCACCAACATGTAATGTTTCCTTGATTGAATTAGCTCTCACACCAATATTTGCGTCTAGAGCCTTTGCATTGAGGGCTATCTAAAAACGGCTGTTGCGCTGAAGTTGCCTGTGCATGTGGAGTTGGTGGCATGTGAAACCCGCATGTGGAGCATTCGTTTGTGTGGGATGCTCACCAAGCTTCATTCAGTCCTAGGCACTCAAAGGGCACTAAGCATAGAGTGTGAAAACTGAGTTTCCTTGAGAGCTGCTTGGAAGCCTGACGGTGTGTGAAGTTAGTGAGCCAAATGGAGTTGTTCTCCCACAAGAACCACTCGGCTGATCCTTCTTCAATATGCCTTCACCAACATGCAGTGTTTCCTTGATTGAATTAGCTCTCACACCAATATTTGCGTCTAGAGCCTTTGCATTGAGGGCTATCTGAAAACGGCTGTGGCGCTGAAGCTGCCTGTGAATGTGGAGTTGGTGGCATGTGAAACCCGCATGTGGTGCATTCGTTTGTGTGGGATGATCTACAAGGTTCATTCCTAGATAATGCACTCAAAGGGCACTAAGCATAGAGTGTGAAAACTGAGTTTCCTTGAGAGCTGCTTGGAAGCCTGATGGTGTGTGACGTTAGTGAGCCAAATGGAGTTGTTCTCCCATAAGAACACTCGGTTGATCCTTCTTCAATATGCCCTTCACCAACATGTAATGTTTCCTTGATTGAATTAGCTCTCACACCAATATTTGCGTCTAGAGCCTTTGCATTGAGGGCTATCTGAAAACGGCTGTGGCGCTGAAGTTGCCTGTGAATGTGGAGTTGGTTGCATGTGAAACCCGCATGTGGAGCATTCGTTTGTGTGGATGCTCACCAAGCTTCATTTCAGTCCTAGGCACTCAAAGGGCACTAAGCATAGAGTGTGAAAACTGAGTTTCCTTGAGAGCTGCTTCGAAGCCTGATGGTGTGTGACGTTAGTGGAGCCAAATGGAGTTGTTCTCCACAAGAACCACTCGGCTGATCCTTCTTCAATATGCCCTTCACCAACATGCAGTGTTTCCTTGATTGAATTAGCTCTCACACCAATATTTGCGTCTAGAGCCTTTGCATTGAGGGCTATCTGAAAACGGCTGTGGCGCTGAAGTTGCCTGTGAATGTGGAGTTGGTGGCATGTGAAACCCGCATGTGGAGCATTCGTTTGTGTGGGATGCTCTACCAGGTTCATTCCTTGATAATGCACTCAAAGGGCACTAAGCATAGAGTGTGAAAACTGAGTTTCCTTGAGAGCTGCTTGGAAGCCTGATGGTGTGTGAAGTTAGTGAGCCAAATGGAGTTGTTCTCCCACAAGAACCACTCGGCTGATCCTTCTTCAATATGCCCTTCACCAACATGCAGTGTTTCCTTGATTGAATTAGCTCTCACACCAATATTTGCGTCTAGAGCCTTTGCATTGAGGGCTATCTGAAAACGGCTGTGGCGCTGAAGTTGCCTGTGAATGTGGAGTTGGTGGCATGTGAAACCCGCATGTGGAGCATTCGTTTGTGTGGGATGCTCACCAAGCTTCATTTCAGTCCTAGGCACTCAAAGGGCACTAAGCATAGAGTGTGAAAACTGAGTTTCCTTGAGAGCTGCTTGGAAGCCTGATGGTGTGTGAAGTTAGTGAGCCAAAGCGAGTTGTTCTCCCACAAGAACCACTCGGCTGATCCTTCTTCAATATGCCCTTCACCAACATGCAGTGTTTCCTTGATTGAATTAGCTCTCACACCAATATTTGCGTCTAGAGCCTTTGCATTGAGGGCTATCTGAAAACGGCTGTGGCGCTGAAGTTGCCTGTGAATGTGGAGTGGTGGCATGTGAAACCCGCATGTGGAGCATTCGTTTGTGTGGGATGCTCTACCAGGTTCATTCCTAGATAATGCACTCAAAGGGCACTAAGCATAGAGTGTGAAAACTGAGTTTCCTTGAGAGCTGCTTGGAAGCCTGATGGTGTGTGAAGTTAGTGAGCCAAATGGAGTTGTTCTCCACAAGAACCACCCGGCTGATCCTTCTTCAATATGCCCTTCACCAACATGCAGTGTTTCCTTGATTGAATTAGCTCTCACACCAATATTTGCGTCTAGAGCCTTTGCATGGAGGGCTATCTGAAAACGGCTGTGGCGCTGAAGTTGCCTGTGAATGTGGAGTTGGTGGCATGTGAAACCCGCATGTGGAGCATTCGTTTGTGTGGGATGCTCTACCAGGTTCATTCCTAGATAATGCACTCGAAGGGCATTAAGCATAGAGTGTGAAAACTGAGTTTCCTTGAGAGCTGCTTGGAAGCCTGATGGTGTGTGACGTTAGTGAGCCAAATGGAGTTGTTCTCCCATAAGAACCACTCGGTTGATCCTTCTTCAATATGCCCTTCACCAACATGTAATGTTTCCTTGATTGAATTAGCTCTCACACCAATATTTGCGTCTAGAGCCTTTGCATTGAGGGCTATCTAAAAACGGCTGTTGCGCTGAAGTTGCCTGTGCATGTGGAGTTGGTGGCATGTGAAACCGTATGTGGAGCATTCGTTTGTGTGGGATGCTCACCAAGCTTCATTCAGTCCTAGGCACTCAAAGGACACTAAGCATAGAGTGTGAAAACTGAGTTTCCTTGAGAGCTGCTTGGAAGCCAGATGGTGTGTGAAGTTAGTGAGCCAAAGCGAGTTGTTCTCCCACAAGAACCACTCGGCTGATCCTTCTTCAATATGCCCTTCACCAACATGCAGTGTTTCCTTGATTGAATTAGCTCTCACACCAATATTTGCGTCTAGAGCCTTTGCATTGAGGGCTATCTGAAAACGGCTGTGGCGCTGAAGTTGCCTGTGAATGTGGAGTTGGTGGCATGTGAAACCCGCATGTGGAGCATTCGTTTGTGTGGATGCTCTACCAGGTTCATTCCTAGATAATGCACTCAAAGGGCACTAAGCATAGAGTGTGAAAACTGAGTTTCCTTGAGAGCTGCTTGGAAGCCTTGATGGTGTGTGAAGTTAGTGAGCCAAATGGAGTTGTTCTCCCACAAGAACCACCCGGCTGATCCTTCTTCAATATGCCCTTCACCAACATGCAGTGTTTCCTTGATTGAATTAGCTCTCACACCAATATTTGCGTCTAGAGCCTTTGCATGGAGGGCTATCTGAAAACGGCTGTGGCGCTGAAGTTGCCTGTGAATGTGGAGTTGGTGGCATGTGAAACCCGCATGTGGAGCATTCGTTTGTGTGGGATGCTCTACCAGGTTCATTCCTAGATAATGCACTCGAAGGGCATTAAGCATAGAGTGTGAAAACTGAGTTTCCTTGAGAGCTGCTTGGAAGCCTGATGGTGTGTGACGTTAGTGAGCCAAATGGAGTTGTTCTCCCACAAGAACCACTCGGCTGATCCTTCTTCAATATGCCCTTCACCAACATGCAGTGTTTCCTTGATTGAATTAGCTCTCACACCAATATTTGCGTCTAGAGCCTTTGCATTGAGGGCTATCTGAAAACGGCTGTGGCGCTGAAGTTGCCCGTGAATGTGGAGTTGGTGGCATGTGAAACCCGCATGTGGAGCATTCATTTGTGTGGGATGCTCACCAAGATTCATTTCAGTCCTAGGCACTCAAAGGGCACTAAGCATAGAGTGTGAAAACTGAGTTTCCTTGAGAGCTGCTTGGAAGCCTGATGGTGTGTGAAGTTAGTGAGCCAAAGCGAGTTGTTCTCCCACAAGAACCACTCGGCTGATCCTTCTTCAATATGCCCTTCACCAACATGCAGTGTTTCCTTGATTGAATTAGCTCTCACACCAATATTTGCGTCTAGAGCCTTTGCATTGAGGGCTATCTGAAAACGGCTGTGGCGCTGAAGTTGCCTGTGAATGTGGAGTTGGTGGCATGTGAAACCCGCATGTGGAGCATTCGTTTGTGTGGGATGCTCACCAAGCTTCATTTCAGTCCTAGGCACTCAAAGGGCACTAAGCATAGAGTGTGAAAACTGAGTTTCCTTGAGAGCTGCTTGGAAGCCTGATGGTGTGTGAAGTTAGTGAGCCAAATGGAGTTGTTCTCCCACAAGAACCACTCGGCTGATCCTTCTTCAATATGCCCTTCACCAACATGCAGTGTTTCCTTGATTGAATGAGCTCTCACACCAATATTTGCGTCTAGAGCCTTTGCATTGAGGGCTATCTGAAAACGGCTGTGGCGCTGAAGTTGCCTGTGAATGTGGAGTTGGTCGCATGTGAAACCCGCATGTGGTGCATTCGTTTGTGTGGGATGATCTACAAGGTTCATTCCTAGATAATGCACTCAAAGGGCACTAAGCATAGAGTGTGAAAACTGAGTTTCCTTGAGAGCTGCTTCGAAGCCTGATGGTGTGTGACATTAGTGAGCCAAATGGAGTTGTTCCCAAGAACAACTCGGCTGATCCTTCTTCAATATGCCCTTCACCAACATGCAATGTTTCCTTGATTGAATTAGCTCTCACACCAATATTTGCGTCTAGAGCCTTTGCATTGAGGGCTATCTGAAAACGGCTGTGGCGCTGAAGTTGCCTGTGAATGTGGAGTTGGTGGCATGTGAAACCCGCATGTGGAGCATTCGTTTGTGTGGGATGCTCACCAAGCTTCATTTCAGTCCTAGGCACTCAAAGGGCACTAAGCATAGAGTGTGAAAACTGAGTTTCCTTGAGAGCTGCTTGGAAGCCTGATGGTGTGTGAAGTTAGTGAGCCAAAGCGAGTTGTTCTCCCACAAGAACCACTCGGCTGATCCTTCTTCAATATGCCCTTCACCAACATGCAGTGTTTCCTTGATTGAATTAGCTCTCACACCAATATTTGCGTCTAGAGCCTTTGCATTGAGGGCTATCTGAAAACGGCTGTGGCGCTGAAGTTGCCTGTGAATGTGGAGTTGGTGGCATGTGAAACCCGCATGTGGAGCATTCGTTTGTGTGGGATGCTCTACCAGGTTCATTCCTAGATAATGCACTCAAAGGGCACTAAGCATAGAGTGTGAAAACTGAGTTTCCTTGAGAGCTGCTTGGAAGCCTGATGGTGTGTGAAGTTAGTGAGCCAAATGGAGTTGTTCTCCCACAAGAACCACCCGGCTGATCCTTCTTCAATATGCCCTTCACCAACATGCAGTGTTTCCTTGATTGAATTAGCTCTCACACCAATATTTGCGTCTAGAGCCTTTGCATGGAGGGCTATCTGAAAACGGCTGTGGCGCTGAAGTTGCCTGTGAATGTGGAGTTGGTGGCATGTGAAACCCGCATGTGGAGCATTCGTTTGTGTGGGATGCTCTACCAGGTTCATTCCTAGATAATGCACTCGAAGGGCATTAAGCATAGAGTGTGAAAACTGAGTTTCCTTGAGAGCTGCTTGGAAGCCTGATGGTGTGTGACGTTAGTGAGCCAAATGGAGTTGTTCTCCCATAAGAACCACTCGGTTGATCCTTCTTCAATATGCCCTTCACCAACATGTAATGTTTCCTTGATTGAATTAGCTCTCACACCAATATTTGCGTCTAGAGCCTTTGCATTGAGGGCTATCTAAAAACGGCTGTTGCGCTGAAGTTGCCTGTGCATGTGGAGTTGGTGGCATGTGAAACCCGCATGTGGAGCATTCGTTTGTGTGGGATGCTCACCAAGCTTCATTTCAGTCCTAGGCACTCAAAGGGCACTAAGCATAGAGTGTGAAAACTGAGTTTCCTTGAGAGCTGCTTGGAAGCCAGATGGTGTGTGAAGTTAGTGAGCCAAAGCGAGTTGTTCTCCCACAAGAACCACTCGGCTGATCCTTCTTCAATATGCCCTTCACCAACATGCAGTGTTTCCTTGATTGAATTAGCTCTCACACCAATATTTGCGTCTAGAGCCTTTGCATTGAGGGCTATCTGAAAACGGCTGTGGCGCTGAAGTTGCCTGTGAATGTGGAGTTGGTGGCATGTGAAACCCGCATGTGGAGCATTCGTTTGTGTGGGATGCTCACCAAGCTTCATTTCAGTCCTAGGCACTCAAAGGGCACTAAGCATAGAGTGTGAAAACTGAGTTTCCTTGAGAGCTGCTTGGAAGCCTGATGGTGTGTGAAGTTAGTGAGCCAAATGGAGTTGTTCTCCCACAAGAACCACTCGGCTGATCCTTCTTCAATATGCCCTTCACCAACATGCAGTGTTTCCTTGATTGAATGAGCTCTCACACCAATATTTGCGTCTAGAGCCTTTGCATTGAGGGCTATCTGAAAACGGCTGTGGCGCTGAAGTTGCCTGTGAATGTGGAGTTGGTCGCATGTGAAACCCGCATGTGGTGCATTCGTTTGTGTGGGATGATCTACAAGGTTCATTCCTAGATAATGCACTCAAAGGGCACTAAGCATAGAGTGTGAAAACTGAGTTTCCTTGAGAGCTGCTTCGAAGCCTGATGGTGTGTGACATTAGTGAGCCAAATGGAGTTGTTCCCAAGAACCACTCGGCTGATCCTTCTTCAATATGCCCTTCACCAACATGCAATGTTTCCTTGATTGAATTAGCTCTCACACCAATATTTGCGTCTAGAGCCTTTGCATTGAGGGCTATCTGAAAACGGCTGTGGCGCTGAAGTTGCCTGTGAATGTGGAGTTGGTGGCATGTGAAACCCGCATGTGGAGCATTCGTTTGTGTGGGATGCTCACCAAGCTTCATTTCAGTCCTAGGCACTCAAAGGGCACTAAGCATAGAGTGTGAAAACTGAGTTTCCTTGAGAGCTGCTTGGAAGCTTGATGGTGTGTGAAGTTAGTGAGCCAAAGCGAGTTGTTCTCCCACAAGAACCACTCGGCTGATCCTTCTTCAATATGCCCTTCACCAACATGCAGTGTTTCCTTGATTGAATTAGCTCTCACACCAATATTTGCGTCTAGAGCCTTTGCATTGAGGGCTATCTGAAAACGGCTGTGGCGCTGAAGTTGCCTGTGAATGTGGAGTTGGTGGCATGTGAAACCCGCATGTGGAGCATTCGTTTGTGTGGGATGCTCTACCAGGTTCATTCCTAGATAATGCACTCAAAGGGCACTAAGCATAGAGTGTGAAAACTGAGTTTCCTTGAGAGCTGCTTGGAAGCCTGATGGTGTGTGAAGTTAGTGAGCCAAATGGAGTTGTTCTCCCACAAGAACCACCCGGCTGATCCTTCTTCAATATGCCCTTCACCAACATGCAGTGTTTCCTTGATTGAATTAGCTCTCACACCAATATTTGCGTCTAGAGCCTTTGCATGGAGGGCTATCTGAAAACGGCTGTGGCGCTGAAGTTGCCTGTGAATGTGGAGTTGGTGGCATGTGAAACCCGCATGTGGAGCATTCGTTTGTGTGGGATGCTCTACCAGGTTCATTCCTAGATAATGCACTCGAAGGGCATTAAGCATAGAGTGTGAAAACTGAGTTTCCTTGAGAGCTGCTTGGAAGCCTGATGGTGTGTGACGTTAGTGAGCCAAATGGAGTTGTTCTCCCATAAGAACCACTCGGTTGATCCTTCTTCAATATGCCCTTCACCAACATGTAATGTTTCCTTGATTGAATTAGCTCTCACACCAATATTTGCGTCTAGAGCCTTTGCATTGAGGGCTATCTAAAAACGGCTGTTGCGCTGAAGTTGCCTGTGAATGTGGAGTTGGTCGCATGTGAAACCCGCATGTGGAGCATTCGTTTGTGTGGGATGCTCACCAAGCTTCATTTCAGTCCTAGGCACTCAAAGGGCACTAAGCATAGAGTGTGAAAACTGAGTTTCCTTGAGAGCTGCTTGGAAGCCAGATGGTGTGTGAAGTTAGTGAGCCAAAGCGAGTTGTTCTCCCACAAGAACCACTCGGCTGATCCTTCTTCAATATGCCCTTCACCAACATGCAGTGTTTCCTTGATTGAATTAGCTCTCACACCAATATTTGCGTCTAGAGCCTTTGCATTGAGGGCTATCTGAAAACGGCTGTGGCGCTGAAGTTGCCTGTGAATGTGGAGTTGGTGGCATGTGAAACCCGCATGTGGAGCATTCGTTTGTGTGGGATGCTCACCAAGCTTCATTTCAGTCCTAGGCACTCAAAGGGCACTAAGCATAGAGTGTGAAAACTGAGTTTCCTTGAGAGCTGCTTGGAAGCCTGATGGTGTGTGAAGTTAGTGAGCCAAATGGAGTTGTTCTCCCACAAGAACCACTCGGCTGATCCTTCTTCAATATGCCCTTCACCAACATGCAGTGTTTCCTTGATTGAATTAGCTCTCACCACCAATATTTGCGTCTAGAGCCTTTGCATTGAGGGCTATCTGAAAACGGCTGTGGCGCTGAAGTTGCCTGTGAATGTGGAGTTGGTGGCATGTGAAACCCGCATGTGGAGCATTCGTTTGTGTGGGATGCTCTGCCAGGTTCATTTCAGTCCTAGGCACTCAAAGGGCACTAAGCATAGAGTGTGAAAACTGAGTTTCCTTGAGAGCTGCTTGGAAGCCTGATGGTGTGTGAAGTTAGTGAGCCAAATGGAGTTGTTCTCCCACAAGAACCACTCGGCTGATCCTTCTTCAATATGCCCTTCACCAACATGCAGTGTTTCCTTGATTGAATTAGCTCTCACACCAATATTTGCGTCTATAGCCTTTGCATTGAGGGCTATCTGAAAACGGCTGTGGCGCTGAAGTTGCCTGTGAATGTGGAGTTGGTGGCATGTGAAACCCGCATGTGGAGCATTCGTTTGTGTGGGATGCTCTACCAGGTTCATTCCTAGATAATGCACTCAAAGGGCATTAAGCATAGAGTGTGAAAACTGAGTTTCCTTGAGAGCTGCTTGGAAGCCTGATGGTGTGTGAAGTTAGTGAGCCAAATGGAGTTGTTCTCCCACAAGAACCACTCGGCTGATCCTTGTTCAATATGCCCTTCACCAACATGCAGTGTTTCCTTGATTGAATTAGCTCTCACACCAATATTTGCGTCTAGTGCCTTTGCATTGAGGGCTATCTGAAAACGGCTGTTGCGCTGAAGTTGCCTGTGCATGTGGAGTTGGTGGCATGTGAAACCCGCATGTGGAGCATTCGTTTGTGTGGGATGCTCACCAAGCTTCATTTCAGTCCTAGGCACTCAAAGGGCACTAAGCATAGAGTGTGAAAACTGAGTTTCCTTGAGAGCTGCTTGGAAGCCTGATGGTGTGTGAAGTTAGTGAGCCAAAGCGAGTTGTTCTCCCACAAGAACCACTCGGCTGATCCTTCTTCAATATGCCCTTCACCAACATGCAGTGTTTCCTTGATTGAATGAGCTCTCACACCAATATTTGCGTCTAGAGCCTTTGCATTGAGGGCTATCTGAAAACGGCTGTGGCGCTGAAGTTTCCCGTGAATGTGGAGTTGGTGGCATGTGAAACCCGCATGTGGAGCATTCATTTGTGTGGGATGCTCACCAAGATTCATTTCAGTCCTAGGCACTCAAAGGGCACTAAGCATAGAGTGTGAAAACTGAGTTTCCTTGAGAGCTGCTTGGAAGCCTGATGGTGTGTGAAGTTAGTGAGCCACAGCGAGTTGTTCTCCCACAAGAACCACTCGGCTGATCCTTCTTCAATATGCCCTTCACCAACATGCAGTGTTTCCTTGATTGAATTAGCTCTCACACAAATATTTGCGTCTAGAGCCTTTGCATTGAGGGCTATCTGAAAACGGCTGTGGCGCTGAAGTTGCCTGTGAATGTGGAGTTGTTGGCATGTGAAACCCGCATGTGGAGCATTCGTTTGTGTGGGATGCTCTACCAGGTTCATTCCTAGATAATGCACTCAAAGGGCATTAAGCATAGAGTGTGAAAACTGAGTTTCCTTGAGAGCTGCTTGGAAGCCTGATGGTGTGTGAAGTTAGTGAGCCAAAGCGAGTTGTTCTCCCACAAGAACCACTCGGCTGATCCTTCTTCAATATGCCCTTCACCAACATGCAGTGTTTCCTTGATTGAATTAGCTCTCACCACCAATATTTGCGTCTAGAGCCTTTGCATTGAGGGCTATCTGAAAACGGCTGTGGCGCTGAAGTTGCCTGTGAATGTGGAGTTGGTGGCATGTGAAACCCGCATGTGGAGCATTCGTTTGTGTGGGATGCTCACCAAGCTTCATTTCAGTCCTAGGCACTCAAAGGGCACTAAGCATAGAGTGTGAAAACGGAGTTTCCTTGAGAGCTGCTTGGAAGCCTGATGGTGTGTGAAGTCAGTGAGCCAAATGGAGTTGTTCTCCCACAAGAACCACTCGGCTGATCCTTCTTCAATATGCCCTTCACCAACATGCAGTGTTTCCTTGATTGAATTAGCTCTCACACCAATATTTGCGTCTAGAGCCTTTGCATTGAGGGCTATCTGAAAACGGCTGTGGCGCTGAAGTTGCCTGTGAATGTGGAGTTGGTGGCATGTGAAACCCGCATGTGGAGCATTCGTTTGTGTGGGATGCTCTACCAGGTTCATTCCTAGATAATGCACTCAAAGGGCATTAAGCATAGAGTGTGAAAACTGAGTTTCCTTGAGAGCTGCTTGGAAGCCTGATGGTGTGTGAAGTTAGTGAGCCAAATGGAGTTGTTCTCCCACAAGAACCACTCGGCTGATCCTTGTTCAATATGCCCTTCACCAACATGCAGTGTTTCCTTGATTGAATTAGCTCTCACACCAATATTTGCGTCTAGAGCCTTTGCATTGAGGGCTATCTGAAAACGGCTGTGGCGCTGAAGTTGCCTGTGAATGTGGAGTTGTTGGCATGTGAAACCCGCATGTGGTGCATTCGTTTGTGTGGGATGATCTACAAGGTTCATTCCTAGATAATGCACTCAAAGGGCACTAAGCATAGAGTGTGAAAACTGAGTTTCCTTGAGAGCTGCTTGGAAGCCTGATGGTGTGTGACGTTAGTGAGCCAAATGGAGTTGTTCTCCCACAAGAACCACTCGGCTGATCCTTCTTCAATATGCCCTTCACCAACATGCAGTGTTTCCTTGATTGAATTAGCTCTCACACCAATATTTGCGTCTAGAGCCTTTGCATTGAGGGCTATCTGAAAACGGCTGTGGCGCTGAAGTTGCCTGTGAATGTGGAGTTGGTGGCATGTGAAACCCGCATGTGGAGCATTCGCTTCTGTGGGATGCTCACCAAGCTTCATTTCAGTCCTAGGCACTCAAAGGGCACTAAGCATAGAGTGTGAAAACTGAGTTTCCTTGAGAGCTGCTTGGAAGCCTGATGGTGTGTGACGTTAGTGAGCCAAATGGAGTTGTTCTCCCACAAGAACCACTCGGCTGATCCTTCTTCAATATGCCCTTCACCAACATGCAGTGTTTCCTTGATTGAATTAGCTCTCACACCAATATTTGCGTCTAGAGCCTTTGCATTGAGGGCTATCTGAAAACGGCTGTGGCGCTGAAGTTGCCTGTGCATGTGGAGTTGGTGGCATGTGAAACCCGCATGTGGAGCATTCGTTTGTGTGGGATGCTCACCAAGCTTCATTTCAGTCCTAGGCACTCAAAGGGCACTAAGCATAGAGTGTGAAAACTGAGTTTCCTTGAGAGCTGCTTGGAAGCCTGATGGTGTGTGAAGTTAGTGAGCCAAATGGAGTTGTTCTCCCACAAGAACCACTCGGCTGATCCTTCTTCAATATGCCCTTCACCAACATGCAGTGTTTCCTTGATTGAATTAGCTCTCACCACCAATATTTGCGTCTAGAGCCTTTGCATTGAGGGCTATCTGAAAACGGCTGTGGCGCTGAAGTTGCCTGTGAATGTGGAGTTGGTCGCATGTGAAACCCGCATGTGGTGCATTCGTTTGTGTGGGATGATCTACAAGGTTCATTCCTAGATAATGCACTCAAAGGGCACTAAGCATAGAGTGTGAAAACTGAGTTTCCTTGAGAGCTGCTTGGAAGCCTGATGGTGTGTGACGTTAGTGAGCCAAATGGAGTTGTTCTCCCACAAGAACCACTCGGCTGATCCTTCTTCAATATGCCCTTCACCAACATGCAGTGTTTCCTTGATTGAATTAGCTCTGACACCAATATTTGCGTCTAGAGCCTTTGCATTGAGGGCTATCTGAAAACGGCTGTGGCGCTGAAGTTGCCTGTGAATGTGGAGTTGGTGGCATGTGAAACCCGCATGTGGAGCATTCGCTTGTGTGGGATGCTCACCAAGCTTCATTTCAGTCCTAGGCACTCAAAGGGCACTAAGCATAGAGTGTGAAAACTGAGTTTCCTTGAGAGCTGCTTGGAAGCCTGATGGTGTGTGACGTTAGTGAGCCAAATGGAGTTGTTCTCCCACAAGAACCACTCGGCTGATCCTTCTTCAATATGCCCTTCACCAACATGCAGTGTTTCCTTGATTGAATTAGCTCTCACACCAATATTTGCGTCTAGAGCCTTTGCATTGAGGGCTATCTGAAAACGGCTGTGGCGCTGAAGTTGCCTGTGCATGTGGAGTTGGTGGCATGTGAAACCCGCATGTGGAGCATTCGTTTGTGTGGGATGCTCACCAAGCTTCATTTCAGTCCTAGGCACTCAAAGGGCACTAAGCATAGAGTGTGAAAACTGAGTTTCCTTGAGAGCTGCTTGGAAGCCTGATGGTGTGTGAAGTTAGTGAGCCAAATGGAGTTGTTCTCCCACAAGAACCACTCGGCTGATCCTTCTTCAATATGCCCTTCACCAACATGCAGTGTTTCCTTGATTGAATTAGCTCTCACCACCAATATTTGCGTCTAGAGCCTTTGCATTGAGGGCTATCTGAAAACGGCTGTGGCGCTGAAGTTGCCTGTGAATGTGGAGTTGGTGGCATGTGAAACCCGCATGTGGAGCATTCGTTTGTGTGGGATGCTCACCAAGCTTCATTTCAGTCCTAGGCACTCAAAGGGCACTAAGCATAGAGTGTGAAAACGGAGTTTCCTTGAGAGCTGCTTGGAAGCCTGATGGTGTGTGAAGTCAGTGAGCCAAATGGAGTTGTTCTCCCACAAGAACCACTAGGCTGATCCTTCTTCAATATGCTCTTCACCAACATGCAGTGTTTCCTTGATTGAATTAGCTCTGACACCAATATTTGCGTCTAGAGCCTTTGCATTGAGGGCTATCTGAAAACGGCTGTGGCGCTGAAGTTGCCTGTGAATGTGGAGTTGGTGGCATGTGAAACCCGCATGTGGAGCATTCGTTTGTGTGGGATGCTCACCAAGCTTCATTTCAGTCCTAGGCACTCAAAGGGCACTAAGCATAGAGTGTGAAAACTGAGTTTCCTTGAGAGCTGCTTCGAAGCCTGATGGTGTGTGAAGTTACTGAGCCAAATGGAGTTGTTCTCCCACAAGAACCACTCGGCTGATCCTTCTTCAATATGCCCTTCACCAACATGCAGTGTTTCCTTGATTGAATTAGCTCTCACACCAATATTTGCGTCTAGAGCCTTTGCATTGAGGGCTATCTGAAAACGGCTGTGGCGCTGAAGTTGCCTGTGAATGTGGAGTTGGTGGCATGTGAAACCCGCATGTGGAGCATTCGTTTGTGTGGGATGCTCACCAAGCTTCATTTCAGTCCTAGGCACTCAAAGGGCACTAAGCATAGAGTGTGAAAACTGAGTTTCCTTGAGAGCTGTTTGGAAGCCTGATGGTGTGTGAAGTCAGTGAGCCAAATGGAGTTGTTCTCCCACAAGAACCACTCGGCTGATCCTTCTTCAATATGCCCTTCACCAACATGCAGTGTTTCCTTGATTGAATTAGCTCTGACACCAATATTTGTGTCTAGAGCCTTTGCATTGAGGGCTATCTGAAAACGGCTGTGGCGCTGAAGTTGCCTGTGAATGTGGAGTTGGTGGCATGTGAAACCCGCATGTGGAGCATTCGTTTGTGTGGGATGCTCACCAAGCTTCATTTCAGTCCTAGGCACTCAAAGGGCACTAAGCATAGAGTGTGAAAACTGAGTTTCCTTGAGAGCTGCTTGGAAGCCTGATGGTGTGTGAAGTTAGTGAGCCAAATGGAGTTGTTCTCCCACAAGAACCACTCGGCTGATCCTGCTTCAATATGCCCTTCACCAACATGCAGTGTTTCCTTGATTGAATTAGCTCTCACACCAATATTTGCCTCTAGAGCCTTTTCATTGAGGGCTATCTGAAAACGGCTGTGGCGCTGAAGTTGCCTGTGAATGTGGAGTTGTTGGCATGTGAAACCCGCATGTGGAGCATTCGTTTGTGTGGGATGCTCTCCAAGCTTCATTTCAGTCCTAGGCACTCAAAGGGCACTAAGCATAGAGTGTGAAAACTGAGTTTCCTTGGGAGCTGCTTCGAAGCCTGATGGTGTGTGAAGTTAGTGAGCCAAATGGAGTTGTTCTCCCACAAGAACCACTCGGTTGATCCTTCTTCAATATGCCCTTCACCAACATGCAATGTTTCCTTGATTGAATTAGCTCTCACACCAATATTTGCGTCTAGAGCCTTTGCATTGAGGGCTATCTGAAAATGGCTGTGGCGCTGAAGTTGCCTGTGCATGTGGAGTTGGTGGCATGTGAAACCCGCATGTGGAGCATTCGTTTGTGTGGGATGCTCACCAAGCTTCATTTCAGTCCTAGGCACTCAAAGGGCACTAAGCATAGAGTGTGAAAACTGAGTTTCCTTGAGAGCTGCTTGGAAGCCTGATGGTGTGTGAAGTTAGTGAGCCAAATGGAGTTGTTCTCCCACAAGAACCACTCGGCTGATCCTTCTTCAATATGCCCTTCACCAACATGCAGTGTTTCCTTGATTGAATTAGCTCTCACCACCAATATTTGCGTCTAGAGCCTTTGCATTGAGGGCTATCTGAAAACGGCTGTGGCGCTGAAGTTGCCTGTGAATGTGGAGTTGGTGGCATGTGAAACCCGCATGTGGTGCATTCGTTTGTGTGCGATGATCTACAAGGTTAATTCCTAGATAATGCACTCAAAGGGCACTAAGCATAGAGTGTGAAAACTGAGTTTCCTTGAGAGCTGCTTGGAAGCCTGATGGTGTGTGAAGTTAGTGAGCCAAATGGAGTTGTTCTCCCACAAGAACCACTCGGCTGATCCTTCTTCAATATGCCCTTCACCAACATGCAGTGTTTCCTTGATTGAATTAGCTCTCACACCAATATTTGCGTCTAGAGCCTTTGCATTGAGGGCTATCTGAAAACGGCTGTGGCGCTGAAGTTGCCTGTGAATGTGGAGTTGGTGGCATGTGAAACCCGCATGTGGAGCATTCGTTTGTGTGGGATGCTCACCAAGCTTCATTTCAGTCCTAGGCACTCAAAGGGCACTAAGCATAGAGTGTGAAAACTGAGTTTCCTTGAGAGCTGCTTGGAAGCCTGATGGTGTGTGAAGTTAGTGAGCCAAATGGAGTTGTTCTCCCACAAGAACCACTCGGCTGATCCTTCTTCAATATGCCCTTCACCAACATGCAATGTTTCCTTGATTGAATTAGCTCTCACACCAATATTTGCGTCTAGAGCCTTTGCATTGAGGGCTATCTGAAAACGGCTGTGGCGCTGAAGTTGCCTGTGAATGTGGAGTTGTTGGCATGTGAAACCCGCATGTGGAGCATTCGTTTGTGTGGGATGCTCACCAAGCTTCATTTCAGTCCTAGGCACTCAAAGGGCACTAAGCATAGAGTGTGAAAACTGAGTTTCCTTGAGAGCTGCTTGGAAGCCTGATGGTGTGTGAAGTTAGTGAGCCAAATGGAGTTGTTCTCCCACAAGAACCACTCGGCTGATCCTTCTTCAATATGCCCTTCACCAACATGCAGTGTTTCCTTGATTGAATTAGCTCTCACCACCAATATTTGCGTCTAGAGCCTTTGCATTGAGGGCTATCTGAAAACGGCTGTGGCGCTGAAGTTGCCTGTGAATGTGGAGTTGGTGGCATGTGAAACCCGCATGTGGAGCATTCGTTTGTGTGGGATGCTCACCAAGCTTCATTTCAGTCCTAGGCACTCAAAGGGCACTAAGCATAGAGTGTGAAAACTGAGTTTCCTTGAGAGCTGCTTGGAAGCCTGATGGTGTGTGAAGTTAGTGAGCCAAATGGAGTTGTTCTCCCACAAGAACCACTCGGCTGATCCTTCTTCAATATGCCCTTCACCAACATGCAGTGTTTCCTTGATTGAATTAGCTCTCACCACCAATATTTGCGTCTAGAGCCTTTGCATTGAGGGCTATCTGAAAACGGCTGTGGCGCTGAAGTTGCCTGTGAATGTGGAGTTGGTGGCATGTGAAACCCGCATGTGGAGCATTCGTTTGTGTGGGATGCTCACCAAGCTTCATTTCAGTCCTAGGCACTCAACGGGCACTAAGCATAGAGTGTGAAAACTGAGTTTCCTTGAGAGCTGCTTGGAAGCCTGATGGTGTGTGAAGTCAGTGAGCCAAATGGAGTTGTTCTCCCACAAGAACCACTCGGCTGATCCTTCTTCAATATGCCCTTCACCAACATGCAGTGTTTCCTTGATTGAATTAGCTCTGACACCAATATTTGTGTCTAGAGCCTTTGCATTGAGGGCTATCTGAAAACGGCTGTGGCGCTGAAGTTGCCTGTGAATGTGGAGTTGTTGGCATGTGAAACCCGCATGTGGAGCATTCGTTTGTGTGGGATGCTCACCAAGCTTCATTTCAGTCCTAGGCACTCAAAGGGCACTAAGCATAGAGTGTGAAAACTGAGTTTCCTTGAGAGCTGCTTGGAAGCCTGATGGTGTGTGAAGTTAGTGAGCCAAATGGAGTTGTTCTCCCACAAGAACCACTCGGCTGATCCTTGTTCAATATGCCCTTCACCAACATGCAGTGTTTCCTTGATTGAATTAGCTCTCACACCAATATTTGCGTCTAGAGCCTTTGCATTGAGGGCTATCTGAAAACGGCTGTGGCGCTGAAGTTGCCTGTGAATGTGGAGTTGTTGGCATGTGAAACCCGCATGTGGAGCATTCGTTTGTGTGGGATGCTCACCAAGCTTCATTTCAGTCCTAGGCACTCAAAGGGCACTAAGCATAGAGTGTGAAAACTGAGTTTCCTTGAGAGCTGCTTCGAAGCCTGATGGTGTGTGAAGTTAGTGAGCCAAATGGAGTTGTTCTCCCACAAGAACCACTCGGTTGATCCTTCTTCAATATGCCCTTCACCAACATGCAATGTTTCCTTGATTGAATTAGCTCTCACACCAATATTTGCGTCTAGAGCCTTTGCATTGAGGGCTATCTGAAAATGGCTGTGGCGCTGAAGTTGCCTGTGCATGTGGAGTTGGTGGCATGTGAAACCCGCATGTGGAGCATTCGTTTGTGTGGGATGCTCACCAAGCTTCATTTCAGTCCTAGGCACTCAAAGGGCACTAAGCATAGAGTGTGAAAACGGAGTTTCCTTGAGAGCTGCTTGGAAGCCTGATGGTGTGTGAAGTTAGTGAGCCAAATGGAGTTGTTCTCCCACAAGAACCACTCGGCTGATCCTTCTTCAATATGCCCTTCACCAACATGCAGTGTTTCCTTGATTGAATTAGCTCTCACCACCAATATTTGCGTCTAGAGCCTTTGCATTGAGGGCTATCTGAAAACGGCTGTGGCGCTGAAGTTGCCTGTGAATGTGGAGTTGGTGGCATGTGAAACCCGCATGTGGTGCATTCGTTTGTGTGCGATGATCTACAAGGTTAATTCCTAGATAATGCACTCAAAGGGCACTAAGCATAGAGTGTGAAAACTGAGTTTCCTTGAGAGCTGCTTGGAAGCCTGATGGTGTGTGAAGTTAGTGAGCCAAATGGAGTTGTTCTCCCACAAGAACCACTCGGCTGATCCTTCTTCAATATGCCCTTCACCAACATGCAGTGTTTCCTTGATTGAATTAGCTCTCACACCAATATTTGCGTCTAGAGCCTTTGCATTGAGGGCTATCTGAAAACGGCTGTGGCGCTGAAGTTGCCTGTGAATGTGGAGTTGTTGGCATGTGAAACCCGCATGTGGAGCATTCGTTTGTGTGGGATGCTCACCAAGCTTCATTTCAGTCCTAGGCACTCAAAGGGCACTAAGCATAGAGTGTGAAAACTGAGTTTCCTTGAGAGCTGCTTGGAAGCCTGATGGTGTGTGAAGTTAGTGAGCCAAATGGAGTTGTTCTCCCACAAGAACCACTCGGCTGATCCTTCTTCAATATGCCCTTCACCAACATGCAGTGTTTCCTTGATTGAATTAGCTCTCACCACCAATATTTGCGTCTAGAGCCTTTGCATTGAGGGCTATCTGAAAACGGCTGTGGCGCTGAAGTTGCCTGTGAATGTGGAGTTGTTGGCATGTGAAACCCGCATGTGGAGCATTCGTTTGTGTGGGATGCTCACCAAGCTTCATTTCAGTCCTAGGCACTCAAAGGGCACTAAGCATAGAGTGTGAAAACTGAGTTTCCTTGAGAGCTGCTTGGAAGCCTGATGGTGTGTGAAGTTAGTGAGCCAAATGGAGTTGTTCTCCCACAAGAACCACTCGGCTGATCCTTCTTCAATATGCCCTTCACCAACATGCAGTGTTTCCTTGATTGAATTAGCTCTCACCACCAATATTTGCGTCTAGAGCCTTTGCATTGAGGGCTATCTGAAAACGGCTGTGGCGCTGAAGTTGCCTGTGAATGTGGAGTTGGTGGCATGTGAAACCCGCATGTGGAGCATTCGTTTGTGTGGGATGCTCACCAAGCTTCATTTCAGTCCTAGGCACTCAAAGGGCACTAAGCATAGAGTGTGAAAACGGAGTTTCCTTGAGAGCTGCTTGGAAGCCTGATGGTGTGTGAAGTCAGTGAGCCAAATGGAGTTGTTCTCCCACAAGAACCACTAGGCTGATCCTTCTTCAATATGCTCTTCACCAACATGCAGTGTTTCCTTGATTGAATTAGCTCTCACACCAATATTTGCGTCTAGAGCCTTTGCATTGAGGGCTATCTGAAAACGGCTGTGGCGCTGAAGTTGCCTGTGAATGTGGAGTTGGTGGCATGTGAAACCCGCATGTGGAGCATTCGTTTGTGTGGGATGCTCACCAAGCTTCATTTCAGTCCTAGGCACTCAAAGGGCACTAAGCATAGAGTGTGAAAACTGAGTTTCCTTTAGAGCTGCTTGGAAGCCTGATGGTGTGTGAAGTTAGTGAGCCAAAGCGAGTTGTTCTCCCACAAGAACCACTCGGCTGATCCTTCTTCAATATGCCCTTCACCAACATGCAGTGTTTCCTTGATTGAATTAGCTCTCACACCAATATTTGCGTCTAGAGCCTTTGCATTGAGGGCTATCTGAAAACGGCTGTGGCGCTGAAGTTGCCTGTGAATGTGGAGTTGGTGGCATGTGAAACCCGCATGTGGAGCATTCGTTTGTGTGGGATATTCTACAAGGTTCATTCCTAGATAATGCACTCAAAGGGCACTAAGCATAGAGTGTGAAAACTGAGTTTCCTTGAGAGCTGCTTGGAAGCCTGATGGTGTGTGAAGTTAGTGAGCCAAATGGAGTTGTTCTCCCACAAGAACCACTCGGCTGATCCTTCTTCAATATGCCCTTCACCAACATGCAGTGTTTCCTTGATTGAATTAGCTCTCACCACCAATATTTGCGTCTAGAGCCTTTGCATTGAGGGCTATCTGAAAACGGCTGTGGCGCTGAAGTTGCCTGTGAATGTGGAGTTGGTTGCATGTGAAACCCGCATGTGGAGCATTCGTTTGTGTGGGATGCTCACCAAGCTTCATTTCAGTCCTAGGCACTCAAAGGGCACTAAGCATAGAGTGTGAAAACTGAGTTTCCTTGAGAGCTGCTTGGAAGCCTGATGGTGTGTGACGTTAGTGAGCCAAATGGAGTTGTTCTCCCACAAGAACCACTCGGCTGATCCTTCTTCAATATGCCCTTCACCAACATGCAGTGTTTCCTTGATTGAATTAGCTCTCACACCAATATTTGCGTCTAGAGCCTTTGCATTGAGGGCTATCTGAAAACGGCTGTGGCGCTGAAGTTGCCTGTGAATGTGGAGTTGGTTGCATGTGAAACCCGCATGTGGAGCATTCATTTGTGTGGGATGCTCACCAAGCTTCATTTCAGTCCTAGGCACTCAAAGGGCACTAAGCATAGAGTGTGAAAACTGAGTTTCCTTGAGAGCTGCTTGGAAGCCTGATGGTGTGTGACGTTAGTGAGCCAAATGGAGTTGTTCTCCCACAAGAACCACTAGGCTGATCCTGCTTCAATATGCCCTTCACCAACATGCAGTGTTTCCTTGATTGAATTAGCTCTCACACCAATATTTGCGTCTAGAGCCTTTGCATTGAGGGCTATCTGAAAACGGCTGTGGCGCTGAAGTTGCCTGTGAATGTGGAGTTGGTGGCATGTGAAACCCGCATGTGGAGCATTCGTTTGTGTGGGATGCTCACCAAGCTTCATTTCAGTCCTAGGCACTCAAAGGGCACTAAGCATAGAGTGTGAAAACGGAGTTTCCTTGAGAGCTGCTTGGAAGCCTGATGGTGTGTGAAGTCAGTGAGCCAAATGGAGTTGTTCTCCCACAAGAACCACTAGGCTGATCCTTCTTCAATATGCTCTTCACCAACATGCAGTGTTTCCTTGATTGAATTAGCTCTCACACCAATATTTGCGTCTAGAGCCTTTGCATTGAGGGCTATCTGAAAACGGCTGTGGCGCTGAAGTTGCCTGTGAATGTGGAGTTGGTGGCATGTGAAACCCGCATGTGGAGCATTCGTTTGTGTGGGATGCTCACCAAGCTTCATTTCAGTCCTAGGCACTCAAAGGGCACTAAGCATAGAGTGTGAAAACTGAGTTTCCTTTAGAGCTGCTTGGAAGCCTGATGGTGTGTGAAGTTAGTGAGCCAAAGCGAGTTGTTCTCCCACAAGAACCACTCGGCTGATCCTTCTTCAATATGCCCTTCACCAACATGCAGTGTTTCCTTGATTGAATTAGCTCTCACACCAATATTTGCGTCTAGAGCCTTTGCATTGAGGGCTATCTGAAAACGGCTGTGGCGCTGAAGTTGCCTGTGAATGTGGAGTTGGTGGCATGTGAAACCCGCATGAGGAGCATTCGTTTGTGTGGGATGCTCACCAAGCTTCATTTCAGTCCTAGGCACTCAAAGGGCACTAAGCATAGAGTGTGAAAACTGAGTTTCCTTGAGAGCTGCTTGGAAGCCTGATGGTGTGTGAAGTTAGTGAGCCAAAGCGAGTTGTTCTCCCACAAGAACCACTTGGCTGATCCTTCTTCAATATGCCCTTCACCAACATGCAGTGTTTCCTTGATTGAATTAGCTCTCACACCAATATTTGCGTCTGGAGCCTTTGCATTGAGGGCTATCTGAAAACGGCTGTGGCGCTGAAGTTGCCTGTGAATGTGGAGTTGGTCGCATGTGAAACCCGCATGTGGAGCATTCGTTTGTGTGGGATATTCTACAAGGTTCATTCCTAGATAATGCACTCAAAGGGCACTAAGCATAGAGTGTGAAAACTGAGTTTCCTTGAGAGCTGCTTGGAAGCCTGATGGTGTGTGAAGTTAGTGAGCCAAATGGAGTTGTTCTCCCACAAGAACCACTCGGCTGATCCTTCTTCAATATGCCCTTCACCAACATGCAGTGTTTCCTTGATTGAATTAGCTCTCACCACCAATATTTGCGTCTAGAGCCTTTGCATTGAGGGCTATCTGAAAACGGCTGTGGCGCTGAAGTTGCCTGTGAATGTGGAGTTGGTTGCATGTGAAACCCGCATGTGGAGCATTCGTTTGTGTGGGATGCTCACCAAGCTTCATTTCAGTCCTAGGCACTCAAAGGGCACTAAGCATAGAGTGTGAAAACTGAGTTTCCTTGAGAGCTGCTTGGAAGCCTGATGGTGTGTGACGTTAGTGAGCCAAATGGAGTTGTTCTCCCACAAGAACCACTCGGCTGATCCTTCTTCAATATGCCCTTCACCAACATGCAGTGTTTCCTTGATTGAATTAGCTCTCACACCAATATTTGCGTCTAGAGCCTTTGCATTGAGGGCTATCTGAAAACGGCTGTGGCGCTGAAGTTGCCTGTGAATGTGGAGTTGGTTGCATGTGAAACCCGCATGTGGAGCATTCATTTGTGTGGGATGCTCACCAAGCTTCATTTCAGTCCTAGGCACTCAAAGGGCACTAAGCATAGAGTGTGAAAACTGAGTTTCCTTGAGAGCTGCTTGGAAGCCTGATGGTGTGTGACGTTAGTGAGCCAAATGGAGTTGTTCTCCCACAAGAACCACTAGGCTGATCCTGTTTCAATATGCCCTTCACCAACATGCAGTGTTTCCTTGATTGAATTAGCTCTCACACCAATATTTGCGTCTAGAGCCTTTGCATTGAGGGCTACCTGAAAACGGCTGTGGCGCTGAAGTTGCCTGTGAATGTGGAGTTGGTGGCATGTGAAACCCGCATGTGGAGCATTCGTTTGTGTGGGATGCTCACCAAGCTTCATTTCAGTCCTAGGCACTCAAAGGGCACTAAGCATAGAGTGTGAAAACTGAGTTTCCTTGAGAGCTGCTTCGAAGCCTGATGGTGTGTGACGTTAGTGAGCCAAATGGAGTTGTTCTCCCACAAGAACCACTCGGTTGATCCTTCTTCAATATGCCCTTCACCAACATGCAATGTTTCCTTGATTGAATTAGCTCTGACACCAATATTTGCGTCTAGAGCCTTTGCATTGAGGGCTATCTGAAAACGGCTGTGGCGCTGAAGTTGCCTGTGCATGTGGAGTTGGTGGCATGTGAAACCCGCATGTGGAGCATTCGTTTGTGTGGGATGCTCACCAAGCTTCATTTCAGTCCTAGGCACTCAAAGGGCACTAAGCATAGAGTGTGAAAATTGAGTTTCCTTGAGAGCTGCTTGGAAGCCTGATGGTGTGTGAAGTTAGTGAGCCAGATGGAGTTGTTCTCCCACAAGAACCACTCAGCTGATCCTTCTTCAATATTCCCTTCACCAACATGCAGTGTTTCCTTGATTGAATTAGTTCTCACACCAATATTTGCGTCTAGAGCCTTTGCATTGAGGGCTATCTGAAAACGGCTGTGGCGCTGAAGTTTCCCGTGAATGTGGAGTTGTTGGCATGTGAAACCCGCATGTGGAGCATTCGTTTGTGTGGGATGATCTACAAGGTTCATTCCTAGATAATGCACTCAAAGGGCACTAAGCATAGAGTGTGAAAACTGAGTTTCCTTGAGAGCTGCTTGGAAGCCTGATGGTGTGTGAAGTTAGTGAGCCAAATGGAGTTGTTCTCCCACAAGAACCACTCGGCTGATCCTTCTTCAATATGCCCTTCACCAACATGCAGTGTTTCCTTGATTGAATTAGCTCTCACCACCAATATTTGCGTCTAGAGCCTTTGCATTGAGGGCTATCTGAAAACGGCTGTGGCGCTGAAGTTGCCTGTGAATGTGGAGTTGGTTGCATGTGAAACCCGCATGTGGAGCATTCGTTTGTGTGGGATGCTCACCAAGCTTCATTTCAGTCCTAGGCACTCAACGGGCACTAAGCATAGAGTGTGAAAACTGAGTTTCCTTGAGAGCTGCTTGGAAGCCTGATGGTGTGTGAAGTCAGTGAGCCAAATGGAGTTGTTCGCCCACAAGAACCACTCGGCTGATCCTTCTTCAATATGCCCTTCACCAACATGCAGTGTTTCCTTGATTGAATTAGCTCTGACACCAATATTTGCGTCTAGAGCCTTTGCATTGAGGGCTATCTGAAAACGGCTGTGGCGCTGAAGTTGCCTGTGAATGTGGAGTTGGTGGCATGTGAAACCCGCATGTGGAGCATTCGTTTGTGTGGGATGCTCACCAAGCTTCATTTCAGTCCTAGGCACTCAAAGGGCACTAAGCATAGAGTGTGAAAACTGAGTTTCCTTGAGAGCTGCTTGGAAGCCTGATGGTGTGTGAAGTTAGTGAGCCAAATGGAGTTGTTCTCCCACAAGAACCACTCGGCTGATCCTTGTTCAATATGCCCTTCACCAACATGCAGTGTTTCCTTGATTGAATTAGCTCTCACACCAATATTTGCGTCTAGAGCCTTTGCATTGAGGGCTATCTGAAAACGGCTGTGGCGCTGAAGTTGCCTGTGAATGTGGAGTTGTTGGCATGTGAAACCCGCATGTGGAGCATTCGTTTGTGTGGGATGCTCACCAAGCTTCATTTCAGTCCTAGGCACTCAAAGGGCACTAAGCATAGAGTGTGAAAACTGAGTTTCCTTGAGAGCTGCTTCGAAGCCTGATGGTGTGTGAAGTTAGTGAGCCAAATGGAGTTGTTCTCCCACAAGAACCACTCGGTTGATCCTTCTTCAATATGCCCTTCACCAACATGCAATGTTTCCTTGATTGAATTAGCTCTCACACCAATATTTGCGTCTAGAGCCTTTGCATTGAGGGCTATCTGAAAATGGCTGTGGCGCTGAAGTTGCCTGTGCATGTGGAGTTGGTGGCATGTGAAACCCGCATGTGGAGCATTCGTTTGTGTGGGATGCTCACCAAGCTTCATTTCAGTCCTAGGCACTCAAAGGGCACTAAGCATAGAGTGTGAAAACTGAGTTTCCTTGAGAGCTGCTTGGAAGCCTGATGGTGTGTGAAGTTAGTGAGCCAAATGGAGTTGTTCTCCCACAAGAACCACTCGGCTGATCCTTGTTCAATATGCCCTTCACCAACATGCAGTGTTTCCTTGATTGAATTAGCTCTCACCACCAATATTTGCGTCTAGAGCCTTTGCATTGAGGGCTATCTGAAAACGGCTGTGGCGCTGAAGTTGCCTGTGAATGTGGAGTTGGTGGCATGTGAAACCCGCATGTGGTGCATTCGTTTGAGTGCGATGATGTACAAGGTTAATTCCTAGATAATGCACTCAAAGGGCACTAAGCATAGAGTGTGAAAACTGAGTTTCCTTGAGAGCTGCTTGGAAGCCTGATGGTGTGTGAAGTTAGTGAGCCAAATGGAGTTGTTCTCCCACAAGAACCACTCGGCTGATCCTTCTTCAATATGCCCTTCACCAACATGCAGTGTTTCCTTGATTGAATTAGCTCTCACCACCAATATTTGCGTCTAGAGCCTTTGCATTGAGGGCTATCTGAAAACGGCTGTGGCGCTGAAGTTGCCTGTGAATGTGGAGTTGGTGGCATGTGAAACCCGCATGTGGAGCATTCGTTTGTGTGGGATGCTCACCAAGCTTCATTTCAGTCCTAGGCACTCAAAGGGCACTAAGCATAGAGTGTGAAAACTGAGTTTCCTTGAGAGCTGCTTGGAAGCCTGATGGTGTGTGAAGTTAGTGAGCCAGATGGAGTTGTTCTCCCACAAGAACCACTCGGCTGATCCTTCTTCAATATGCCCTTCACCAACATGCAGTGTTTCCTTGATTGAATTAGCTCTCACACCAATATTTGCGTCTAGAGCCTTTGCATTGAGGGCTATCTGAAAACGGCTGTGGCGCTGAAGTTGCCTGTGAATGTGGAGTTGGTGGCATGTGAAACCCGCATGTGGAGCATTCGTTTGTGTGGGATGCTCACCAAGCTTCATTTCAGTCCTAGGCACTCAAAGGGCACTAAGCATAGAGTGTGAAAACTGAGTTTCCTTGAGAGCTGCTTGGAAGCCTGATGGTGTGTGAAGTTAGTGAGCCAAATGGAGTTGTTCTCCCACAAGAACCACTCGGCTGATCCTTCTTCAATATGCCCTTCACCAACATGCAATGTTTCCTTGATTGAATTAGCTCTCACACCAATATTTGCGTCTAGAGCCTTTGCATTGAGGGCTATCTGAAAACGGCTGTGGCGCTGAAGTTGCCTGTGAATGTGGAGTTGTTGGCATGTGAAACCCGCATGTGGAGCATTCGTTTGTGTGGGATGCTCACCAAGCTTCATTTCAGTCCTAGGCACTCAAAGGGCACTAAGCATAGAGTGTGAAAACTGAGTTTCCTTGAGAGCTGCTTCGAAGCCTGATGGTGTGTGAAGTTAGTGAGCCAAATGGAGTTGTTCTCCCACAAGAACCACTCGGTTGATCCTTCTTCAATATGCCCTTCACCAACATGCAGTGTTTCCTTGATTGAATTAGCTCTCACACCAATATTTGCGTCTAGAGCCTTTGCATTGAGGGCTATCTGAAAACGGCTGTGGCGCTGAAGTTGCCTGTGAATGTGGAGTTGTTGGCATGTGAAACCCGCATGTGGAGCATTCGTTTGTGTGGGATGCTCACCAAGCTTCATTTCAGTCCTAGGCACTCAAAGGGCACTAAGCATAGAGTGTGAAAACTGAGTTTCCTTGAGAGCTGCTTGGAAGCCTGATGGTGTGTGACGTTAGTGAGCCAAATCGAGTTGTTCTCCCACAAGAACCACTCGGTTGATCCTTCTTCAATATGCCCTTCACCAACATGCAATGTTTCCTTGATTGAATTAGCTCTCACACCAATATTTGCGTCTAGAGCCTTTGCATTGAGGGCTATCTGAAAATGGCTGTGGCGCTGAAGTTGCCTGTGCATGTGGAGTTGGTGGCATGTGAAACCCGCATGTGGAGCATTCGTTTGTGTGGGATGCTCACCAAGCTTCATTTCAGTCCTAGGCACTCAAAGGGCACTAAGCATAGAGTGTGAAAACTGAGTTTCCTTGAGAGCTGCTTGGAAGCCTGATGGTGTGTGAAGTTAGTGAGCCAAATGGAGTTGTTCTCCCACAAGAACCACTCGGCTGATCCTTCTTCAATATGCCCTTCACCAACATGCAGTGTTTCCTTGATTGAATTAGCTCTCACCACCAATATTTGCGTCTAGAGCCTTTGCATTGAGGGCTATCTGAAAACGGCTGTGGCGCTGAAGTTGCCTGTGAATGTGGAGTTGGTTGCATGTGAAACCCGCATGTGGAGCATTCGTTTGTGTGGGATGCTCACCAAGCTTCATTTCAGTCCTAGGCACTCAAAGGGCACTAAGCATAGAGTGTGAAAACTGAGTTTCCTTGAGAGCTGCTTGGAAGCCTGATGGTGTGTGACGTTAGTGAGCCAAATGGAGTTGTTCTCCCACAAGAACCACTCGGCTGATCCTTCTTCAATATGCCCTTCACCAACATGCAGTGTTTCCTTGATTGAATTAGCTCTCACACCAATATTTGCGTCTAGAGCCTTTGCATTGAGGGCTATCTGAAAACGGCTGTGGCGCTGAAGTTGCCTGTGAATGTGGAGTTGGTTGCATGTGAAACCCGCATGTGGAGCATTCATTTGTGTGGGATGCTCACCAAGCTTCATTTCAGTCCTAGGCACTCAAAGGGCA
The DNA here is from genome assembly GCF_030435755.1 of Ochotona princeps. Classification (NCBI taxonomy): domain Eukaryota; kingdom Metazoa; phylum Chordata; class Mammalia; order Lagomorpha; family Ochotonidae; genus Ochotona; species Ochotona princeps. The sequence goes on along the minus strand of NW_026696891.1, from coordinate 34,246 downwards.
CTAAGCATAGAGTGTGAAAACGGAGTTTCCTTGAGAGCTGCTTGGAAGCCTGATGGTGTGTGACGTTAGTGAGCCAAATGGAGTTGTTCTCCCACAAGAACCACTAGGCTGATCCTGCTTCAATATGCCCTTCACCAACATGCAGTGTTTCCTTGATTGAATTAGCTCTCACACCAATATTTGCGTCTAGAGCCTTTGCATTGAGGGCTATCTGAAAACGGCTGTGGCGCTGAAGTTGCCTGTGAATGTGGAGTTGGTGGCATGTGAAACCCGCATGTGGAGCATTCGTTTGTGTGGGATGCTCACCAAGCTTCATTTCAGTCCTAGGCACTCAAAGGGCACTAAGCATAGAGTGTGAAAACGGAGTTTCCTTGAGAGCTGCTTGGAAGCCTGATGGTGTGTGAAGTCAGTGAGCCAAATGGAGTTGTTCTCCCACAAGAACCACTAGGCTGATCCTTCTTCAATATGCTCTTCACCAACATGCAGTGTTTCCTTGATTGAATTAGCTCTCACACCAATATTTGCGTCTAGAGCCTTTGCATTGAGGGCTATCTGAAAACGGCTGTGGCGCTGAAGTTGCCTGTGAATGTGGAGTTGGTGGCATGTGAAACCCGCATGTGGAGCATTCGTTTGTGTGGGATGCTCACCAAGCTTCATTTCAGTCCTAGGCACTCAAAGGGCACTAAGCATAGAGTGTGAAAACTGAGTTTCCTTTAGAGCTGCTTGGAAGCCTGATGGTGTGTGAAGTTAGTGAGCCAAAGCGAGTTGTTCTCCCACAAGAACCACTCGGCTGATCCTTCTTCAATATGCCCTTCACCAACATGCAGTGTTTCCTTGATTGAATTAGCTCTCACACCAATATTTGCGTCTAGAGCCTTTGCATTGAGGGCTATCTGAAAACGGCTGTGGCGCTGAAGTTGCCTGTGAATGTGGAGTTGGTGGCATGTGAAACCCGCATGAGGAGCATTCGTTTGTGTGGGATGCTCACCAAGCTTCATTTCAGTCCTAGGCACTCAAAGGGCACTAAGCATAGAGTGTGAAAACTGAGTTTCCTTGAGAGCTGCTTGGAAGCCTGATGGTGTGTGAAGTTAGTGAGCCAAAGCGAGTTGTTCTCCCACAAGAACCACTTGGCTGATCCTTCTTCAATATGCCCTTCACCAACATGCAGTGTTTCCTTGATTGAATTAGCTCTCACACCAATATTTGCGTCTGGAGCCTTTGCATTGAGGGCTATCTGAAAACGGCTGTGGCGCTGAAGTTGCCTGTGAATGTGGAGTTGGTCGCATGTGAAACCCGCATGTGGAGCATTCGTTTGTGTGGGATATTCTACAAGGTTCATTCCTAGATAATGCACTCAAAGGGCACTAAGCATAGAGTGTGAAAACTGAGTTTCCTTGAGAGCTGCTTGGAAGCCTGATGGTGTGTGAAGTTAGTGAGCCAAATGGAGTTGTTCTCCCACAAGAACCACTCGGCTGATCCTTCTTCAATATGCCCTTCACCAACATGCAGTGTTTCCTTGATTGAATTAGCTCTCACCACCAATATTTGCGTCAAGAGCCTTTGCATTGAGGGCTATCTGAAAACGGCTGTGGCGCTGAAGTTGCCTGTGAATGTGGAGTTGGTTGCATGTGAAACCCGCATGTGGAGCATTCGTTTGTGTGGGATGCTCACCAAGCTTCATTTCAGTCCTAGGCACTCAAAGGGCACTAAGCATAGAGTGTGAAAACTGAGTTTCCTTGAGAGCTGCTTGGAAGCCTGATGGTGTGTGACGTTAGTGAGCCAAATGGAGTTGTTCTCCCACAAGAACCACTCGGCTGATCCTTCTTCAATATGCCCTTCACCAACATGCAGTGTTTCCTTGATTGAATTAGCTCTCACACCAATATTTGCGTCTAGAGCCTTTGCATTGAGGGCTATCTGAAAACGGCTGTGGCGCTGAAGTTGCCTGTGAATGTGGAGTTGGTTGCATGTGAAACCCGCATGTGGAGCATTCATTTGTGTGGGATGCTCACCAAGCTTCATTTCAGTCCTAGGCACTCAAAGGGCACTAAGCATAGAGTGTGAAAACTGAGTTTCCTTGAGAGCTGCTTGGAAGCCTGATGGTGTGTGACGTTAGTGAGCCAAATGGAGTTGTTCTCCCACAAGAACCACTAGGCTGATCCTGCTTCAATATGCCCTTCACCAACATGCAGTGTTTCCTTGATTGAATTAGCTCTCACACCAATATTTGCGTCTAGAGCCTTTGCATTGAGGGCTACCTGAAAACGGCTGTGGCGCTGAAGTTGCCTGTGAATGTGGAGTTGGTGGCATGTGAAACCCGCATGTGGAGCATTCGTTTGTGTGGGATGCTCACCAAGCTTCATTTCAGTCCTAGGCACTCAAAGGGCACTAAGCATAGAGTGTGAAAACTGAGTTTCCTTGAGAGCTGCTTGGAAGCCTGATGGTGTGTGACGTTAGTGAGCCAAATGGAGTTGTTCTCCCACAAGAACCACTCGGTTGATCCTTCTTCAATATGCCCTTCACCAACATGCAATGTTTCCTTGATTGAATTAGCTCTGACACCAATATTTGCGTCTAGAGCCTTTGCATTGAGGGCTATCTGAAAACGGCTGTGGCGCTGAAGTTGCCTGTGCATGTGGAGTTGGTGGCATGTGAAACCCGCATGTGGAGCATTCGTTTGTGTGGGATGCTCACCAAGCTTCATTTCAGTCCTAGGCACTCAAAGGGCACTAAGCATAGAGTGTGAAAATTGAGTTTCCTTGAGAGCTGCTTGGAAGCCTGATGGTGTGTGAAGTTAGTGAGCCAGATGGAGTTGTTCTCCCACAAGAACCACTCAGCTGATCCTTCTTCAATATTCCCTTCACCAACATGCAGTGTTTCCTTGATTGAATTAGTTCTCACACCAATATTTGCGTCTAGAGCCTTTGCATTGAGGGCTATCTGAAAACGGCTGTGGCGCTGAAGTTTCCCGTGAATGTGGAGTTGGTGGCATGTGAAACCCGCATGTGGAGCATTCGTTTGTGTGGGATGATCTACAAGGTTCATTCCTAGATAATGCACTCAAAGGGCACTAAGCATAGAGTGTGAAAACTGAGTTTCCTTGAGAGCTGCTTGGAAGCCTGATGGTGTGTGAAGTTAGTGAGCCAAATGGAGTTGTTCTCCCACAAGAACCACTCGGCTGATCCTTCTTCAATATGCCCTTCACCAACATGCAGTGTTTCCTTGATTGAATTAGCTCTCACCACCAATATTTGCGTCTAGAGCCTTTGCATTGAGGGCTATCTGAAAACGGCTGTGGCGCTGAAGTTGCCTGTGAATGTGGAGTTGGTTGCATGTGAAACCCGCATGTGGAGCATTCGTTTGTGTGGGATGCTCACCAAGCTTCATTTCAGTCCTAGGCACTCAACGGGCACTAAGCATAGAGTGTGAAAACTGAGTTTCCTTGAGAGCTGCTTGGAAGCCTGATGGTGTGTGAAGTCAGTGAGCCAAATGGAGTTGTTCGCCCACAAGAACCACTCGGCTGATCCTTCTTCAATATGCCCTTCACCAACATGCAGTGTTTCCTTGATTGAATTAGCTCTGACACCAATATTTGCGTCTAGAGCCTTTGCATTGAGGGCTATCTGAAAACGGCTGTGGCGCTGAAGTTGCCTGTGAATGTGGAGTTGGTGGCATGTGAAACCCGCATGTGGAGCATTCGTTTGTGTGGGATGCTCACCAAGCTTCATTTCAGTCCTAGGCACTCAAAGGGCACTAAGCATAGAGTGTGAAAACTGAGTTTCCTTGAGAGCTGCTTGGAAGCCTGATGGTGTGTGAAGTTAGTGAGCCAAATGGAGTTGTTCTCCCACAAGAACCACTCGGCTGATCCTTGTTCAATATGCCCTTCACCAACATGCAGTGTTTCCTTGATTGAATTAGCTCTCACACCAATATTTGCGTCTAGAGCCTTTGCATTGAGGGCTATCTGAAAACGGCTGTGGCGCTGAAGTTGCCTGTGAATGTGGAGTTGTTGGCATGTGAAACCCGCATGTGGAGCATTCGTTTGTGTGGGATGCTCACCAAGCTTCATTTCAGTCCTAGGCACTCAAAGGGCACTAAGCATAGAGTGTGAAAACTGAGTTTCCTTGAGAGCTGCTTGGAAGCCTGATGGTGTGTGACGTTAGTGAGCCAAATGGAGTTGTTCTCCCACAAGAACCACTCGGTTGATCCTTCTTCAATATGCCCTTCACCAACATGCAATGTTTCCTTGATTGAATTAGCTCTCACACCAATATTTGCGTCTAGAGCCTTTGCATTGAGGGCTATCTGAAAATGGCTGTGGCGCTGAAGTTGCCTGTGCATGTGGAGTTGGTGGCATGTGAAACCCGCATGTGGAGCATTCGTTTGTGTGGGATGCTCACCAAGCTTCATTTCAGTCCTAGGCACTCAAAGGGCACTAAGCATAGAGTGTGAAAACTGAGTTTCCTTGAGAGCTGCTTGGAAGCCTGATGGTGTGTGAAGTTAGTGAGCCAAATGGAGTTGTTCTCCCACAAGAACCACTCGGCTGATCCTTCTTCAATATGCCCTTCACCAACATGCAGTGTTTCCTTGATTGAATTAGCTCTCACCACCAATATTTGCGTCTAGAGCCTTTGCATTGAGGGCTATCTGAAAACGGCTGTGGCGCTGAAGTTGCCTGTGAATGTGGAGTTGGTGGCATGTGAAACCCGCATGTGGTGCATTCGTTTGAGTGCGATGATGTACAAGGTTAATTCCTAGATAATGCACTCAAAGGGCACTAAGCATAGAGTGTGAAAACTGAGTTTCCTTGAGAGCTGCTTGGAAGCCTGATGGTGTGTGAAGTTAGTGAGCCAAATGGAGTTGTTCTCCCACAAGAACCACTCGGCTGATCCTTCTTCAATATGCCCTTCACCAACATGCAGTGTTTCCTTGATTGAATTAGCTCTCACACCAATATTTGCGTCTAGAGCCTTTGCATTGAGGGCTATCTGAAAACGGCTGTGGCGCTGAAGTTGCCTGTGAATGTGGAGTTGGTGGCATGTGAAACCCGCATGTGGAGCATTCGTTTGTGTGGGATGCTCACCAAGCTTCATTTCAGTCCTAGGCACTCAAAGGGCACTAAGCATAGAGTGTGAAAACTGAGTTTCCTTGAGAGCTGCTTCGAAGCCTGATGGTGTGTGAAGTTAGTGAGCCAAATGGAGTTGTTCTCCCACAAGAACCACTCGGCTGATCCTTCTTCAATATGCCCTTCACCAACATGCAATGTTTCCTTGATTGAATTAGCTCTCACACCAATATTTGCGTCTAGAGCCTTTGCATTGAGGGCTATCTGAAAACGGCTGTGGCGCTGAAGTTGCCTGTGAATGTGGAGTTGGTGGCATGTGAAACCCGCATGTGGAGCATTCGTTTGTGTGGGATGCTCACCAAGCTTCATTTCAGTCCTAGGCACTCAAAGGGCACTAAGCATAGAGTGTGAAAACTGAGTTTCCTTGAGAGCTGCTTGGAAGCCTGATGGTGTGTGAAGTTAGTGAGCCAAATGGAGTTGTTCTCCCACAAGAACCACTCGGTTGATCCTTCTTCAATATGCCCTTCACCAACATGCAGTGTTTCCTTGATTGAATTAGCTCTCACACCAATATTTGCGTCTAGAGCCTTTGCATTGAGGGCTATCTGAAAACGGCTGTGGCGCTGAAGTTGCCTGTGAATGTGGAGTTGTTGGCATGTGAAACCCGCATGTGGAGCATTCGTTTGTGTGGGATGCTCACCAAGCTTCATTTCAGTCCTAGGCACTCAAAGGGCACTAAGCATAGAGTGTGAAAACTGAGTTTCCTTGAGAGCTGCTTGGAAGCCTGATGGTGTGTGACGTTAGTGAGCCAAATCGAGTTGTTCTCCCACAAGAACCACTCGGTTGATCCTTCTTCAATATGCCCTTCACCAACATGCAATGTTTCCTTGATTGAATTAGCTCTCACACCAATATTTGCGTCTAGAGCCTTTGCATTGAGGGCTATCTGAAAATGGCTGTGGCGCTGAAGTTGCCTGTGCATGTGGAGTTGGTGGCATGTGAAACCCGCATGTGGAGCATTCGTTTGTGTGGGATGCTCACCAAGCTTCATTTCAGTCCTAGGCACTCAAAGGGCACTAAGCATAGAGTGTGAAAACTGAGTTTCCTTGAGAGCTGCTTGGAAGCCTGATGGTGTGTGAAGTTAGTGAGCCAAATGGAGTTGTTCTCCCACAAGAACCACTCGGCTGATCCTTCTTCAATATGCCCTTCACCAACATGCAGTGTTTCCTTGATTGAATTAGCTCTCACACCAATATTTGCGTCTAGAGCCTTTGCATTGAGGGCTATCTGAAAACGGCTGTGGCGCTGAAGTTGCCTGTGAATGTGGAGTTGTTGGCATGTGAAACCCGCATGTGGAGCATCCGTTTGTGTGGGATGCTCTACCAGGTTCATTCCTAGATAATGCACTCAAAGGGCACTAAGCATAGAGTGTGAAAACTGAGTTTCCTTGAGAGCTGCTTGGAAGCCTGATGGTGTGTGAAGTTAGTGAGCCAAATGGAGTTGTTCTCCCACAAGAACCACTCGGCTGATCCTTCTTCAATATGCCCTTCACGAACATGCAGTGTTTCCTTGATTGAATTAGCTCTCACCACCAATATTTGCGTCTAGAGCCTTTGCATTGAGGGCTATCTGAAAACGGCTGTGGCGCTGAAGTTGCCTGTGAATGTGGAGTTGGTGGCATGTGAAACCCGCATGTGGTGCATTCGTTTGAGTGCGATGATGTACAAGGTTAATTCCTAGATAATGCACTCAAAGGGCACTAAGCATAGAGTGTGAAAACTGAGTTTCCTTGAGAGCTGCTTGGAAGCCTGATGGTGTGTGAAGTTAGTGAGCCAAATGGAGTTGTTCTCCCACAAGAACCACTCGGCTGATCCTTCTTCAATATGCCCTTCACCAACATGCAGTGTTTCCTTGATTGAATTAGCTCTCACCACCAATATTTGCGTCTAGAGCCTTTGCATTGAGGGCTATCTGAAAACGGCTGTGGCGCTGAAGTTGCCTGTGAATGTGGAGTTGGTGGCATGTGAAACCCGCATGTGGAGCATTCGTTTGTGTGGGATGCTCACCAAGCTTCATTTCAGTCCTAGGCACTCAAAGGGCACTAAGCATAGAGTGTGAAAACTGAGTTTCCTTGAGAGCTGCTTGGAAGCCTGATGGTGTGTGAAGTTAGTGAGCCAGAAGGAGTTGTTCTCCCACAAGAACCACTCGGCTGATCCTTCTTCAATATGCCCTTCACCAACATGCAGTGTTTCCTTGATTGAATTAGCTCTCACACCAATATTTGCGTCTAGAGCCTTTGCATTGAGGGCTATCTGAAAACGGCTGTGGCGCTGAAGTTGCCTGTGAATGTGAAGTTGGTGGCATGTGAAACCCGCATGTGGAGCATTTGTTAGTGTGGGATGCTCACCAAGCTTCCTTTCAGTCCTATTCACTCAAAGGGCACTAAGCATAGAGTGTGAAAACTGAGTTTCCTTGAGAGCTGCTTGGAAGCCTGATGGTGTGTGAAGTTAGTGAGCCAAATGGAGTTGTTCTCCCACAAGAACCACTCGGCTGATTCTTCTTCAGTATGCCCTTCACCAACATGCAGTGTTTCCTTGATTGAATTAGCTCTCACACCAATATTTGCGTCTAGAGCCTTTGCATTGAGGGCTATCTGAAAACGGCTGTGGCGCTGAAGTTGCCTGTGAATGTGGAGTTGGTGGCATGTGAAACCCGCATGTGGAGCATTCGTTTGTGTGGGATGCTCACCAAGCTTCATTTCAGTCCTAGGCACTCAAAGGGCACTAAGCATAGAGTGTGAAAACTGAGTTTCCTTGAGAGCTGCTTGGAAGCCTGATGGTGTGTGAAGTTAGTGAGCCAAATGGAGTTGTTCTCCCACAAGAACCACTCGGTTGATCCTTCTTCAATATGCCCTTCACCAACATGCAGTGTTTCCTTGATTGAATTAGCTCTCACACCAATATTTGCGTCTAGAGCCTTTGCATTGAGGGCTATCTGAAAACGGCTGTGGCGCTGAAGTTGCCTGTGAATGTGGAGTTGTTGGCATGTGAAACCCGCATGTGGAGCATTCGTTTGTGTGGGATGCTCACCAAGCTTCATTTCAGTCCTAGGCACTCAAAGGGCACTAAGCATAGAGTGTGAAAACTGAGTTTCCTTGAGAGCTGCTTGGAAGCCTGATGGTGTGTGACGTTAGTGAGCCAAATCGAGTTGTTCTCCCACAAGAACCACTCGGTTGATCCTTCTTCAATATGCCCTTCACCAACATGCAATGTTTCCTTGATTGAATTAGCTCTCACACCAATATTTGCGTCTAGAGCCTTTGCATTGAGGGCTATCTGAAAATGGCTGTGGCGCTGAAGTTGCCTGTGCATGTGGAGTTGGTGGCATGTGAAACCCGCATGTGGAGCATTCGTTTGTGTGGGATGCTCACCAAGCTTCATTTCAGTCCTAGGCACTCAAAGGGCACTAAGCATAGAGTGTGAAAACTGAGTTTCCTTGAGAGCTGCTTGGAAGCCTGATGGTGTGTGAAGTTAGTGAGCCAAATGGAGTTGTTCTCCCACAAGAACCACTCGGCTGATCCTTCTTCAATATGCCCTTCACCAACATGCAGTGTTTCCTTGATTGAATTAGCTCTCACACCAATATTTGCGTCTAGAGCCTTTGCATTGAGGGCTATCTGAAAACGGCTGTGGCGCTGAAGTTGCCTGTGAATGTGGAGTTGTTGGCATGTGAAACCCGCATGTGGAGCATCCGTTTGTGTGGGATGCTCTACCAGGTTCATTCCTAGATAATGCACTCAAAGGGCACTAAGCATAGAGTGTGAAAACTGAGTTTCCTTGAGAGCTGCTTGGAAGCCTGATGGTGTGTGAAGTTAGTGAGCCAAATGGAGTTGTTCTCCCACAAGAACCACTCGGCTGATCCTTCTTCAATATGCCCTTCACGAACATGCAGTGTTTCCTTGATTGAATTAGCTCTCACCACCAATATTTGCGTCTAGAGCCTTTGCATTGAGGGCTATCTGAAAACGGCTGTGGCGCTGAAGTTGCCTGTGAATGTGGAGTTGGTGGCATGTGAAACCCGCATGTGGTGCATTCGTTTGAGTGCGATGATGTACAAGGTTAATTCCTAGATAATGCACTCAAAGGGCACTAAGCATAGAGTGTGAAAACTGAGTTTCCTTGAGAGCTGCTTGGAAGCCTGATGGTGTGTGAAGTTAGTGAGCCAAATGGAGTTGTTCTCCCACAAGAACCACTCGGCTGATCCTTCTTCAATATGCCCTTCACCAACATGCAGTGTTTCCTTGATTGAATTAGCTCTCACCACCAATATTTGCGTCTAGAGCCTTTGCATTGAGGGCTATCTGAAAACGGCTGTGGCGCTGAAGTTGCCTGTGAATGTGGAGTTGGTGGCATGTGAAACCCGCATGTGGAGCATTCGTTTGTGTGGGATGCTCACCAAGCTTCATTTCAGTCCTAGGCACTCAAAGGGCACTAAGCATAGAGTGTGAAAACTGAGTTTCCTTGAGAGCTGCTTGGAAGCCTGATGGTGTGTGAAGTTAGTGAGCCAGAAGGAGTTGTTCTCCCACAAGAACCACTCGGCTGATCCTTCTTCAATATGCCCTTCACCAACATGCAGTGTTTCCTTGATTGAATTAGCTCTCACACCAATATTTGCGTCTAGAGCCTTTGCATTGAGGGCTATCTGAAAACGGCTGTGGCGCTGAAGTTGCCTGTGAATGTGGAGTTGGTGGCATGTGAAACCCGCATGTGGAGCATTCGTTTGTGTGGGATGCTCACCAAGCTTCATTTCAGTCCTAGGCACTCAAAGGGCACTAAGCATAGAGTGTGAAAACTGAGTTTCCTTGAGAGCTGCTTGGAAGCCTGATGGTGTGTGAAGTTAGTGAGCCAAATGGAGTTGTTCTCCCACAAGAACCACTCGGCTGATCCTTCTTCAATATGCCCTTCACCAACATGCAGTGTTTCCTTGATTGAATTAGCTCTCACACCAATATTTGCGTCTAGAGCCTTTGCATTGAGGGCTATCTGAAAACGGCTGTGGCGCTGAAGTTGCCTGTGAATGTGGAGTTGTTGGCATGTGAAACCCGCATGTGGAGCATTCGTTTGTGTGGGATGCTCACCAAGCTTCATTTCAGTCCTAGGCACTCAAAGGGCACTAAGCATAGAGTGTGAAAACTGAGTTTCCTTGAGAGCTGCTTCGAAGCCTGATGGTGTGTGAAGTTAGTGAGCCAAATGGAGTTGTTCTCCCACAAGAACCACTCGGTTGATCCTTCTTCAATATGCCCTTCACCAACATGCAGTGTTTCCTTGATTGAATTAGCTCTCACACCAATATTTGCGTCTAGAGCCTTTGCATTGAGGGCTATCTGAAAACGGCTGTGGCGCTGAAGTTGCCTGTGAATGTGGAGTTGTTGGCATGTGAAACCCGCATGTGGAGCATTCGTTTGTGTGGGATGCTCACCAAGCTTCATTTCAGTCCTAGGCACTCAAAGGGCACTAAGCATAGAGTGTGAAAACTGAGTTTCCTTGAGAGCTGCTTGGAAGCCTGATGGTGTGTGACGTTAGTGAGCCAAATCGAGTTGTTCTCCCACAAGAACCACTCGGTTGATCCTTCTTCAATATGCCCTTCACCAACATGCAATGTTTCCTTGATTGAATTAGCTCTCACACCAATATTTGCGTCTAGAGCCTTTGCATTGAGGGCTATCTGAAAATGGCTGTGGCGCTGAAGTTGCCTGTGCATGTGGAGTTGGTGGCATGTGAAACCCGCATGTGGAGCATTCGTTTGTGTGGGATGCTCACCAAGCTTCATTTCAGTCCTAGGCACTCAAAGGGCACTAAGCATAGAGTGTGAAAACTGAGTTTCCTTGAGAGCTGCTTGGAAGCCTGATGGTGTGTGAAGTTAGTGAGCCAAATGGAGTTGTTCTCCCACAAGAACCACTCGGCTGATCCTTCTTCAATATGCCCTTCACCAACATGCAGTGTTTCCTTGATTGAATTAGCTCTCACACCAACATTTGTTTCTAGAGCCTTTGCATTGAGGGCTATCTGAAAACGGCTGTGGCGCTGAAGTTGCCTGTGAATGTGGAGTTGGTGGCATGTGAAACCCGCATGTGGTGCATTCGTTTGAGTGCGATGATGTACAAGGTTAATTCCTAGATAATGCACTCAAAGGGCACTAAGCATAGAGTGTGAAAACTGAGTTTCCTTGAGAGCTGCTTGGAAGCCTGATGGTGTGTGAAGTTAGTGAGCCAAATGGAGTTGTTCTCCCACAAGAACCACTCGGCTGATCCTTCTTCAATATGCCCTTCACCAACATGCAGTGTTTCCTTGATTGAATTAGCTCTCACCACCAATATTTGCGTCTAGAGCCTTTGCATTGAGGGCTATCTGAAAACGGCTGTGGCGCTGAAGTTGCCTGTGAATGTGGAGTTGGTGGCATGTGAAACCCGCATGTGGAGCATTCGTTTGTGTGGGATGCTCACCAAGCTTCATTTCAGTCCTAGGCACTCAAAGGGCACTAAGCATAGAGTGTGAAAACTGAGTTTCCTTGAGAGCTGCTTGGAAGCCTGATGGTGTGTGAAGTTAGTGAGCCAGATGGAGTTGTTCTCCCACAAGAACCACTCGGCTGATCCTTCTTCAATATGCCCTTCACCAACATGCAGTGTTTCCTTGATTGAATTAGCTCTCACACCAATATTTGCGTCTAGAGCCTTTGCATTGAGGGCTATCTGAAAACGGCTGTGGCGCTGAAGTTGCCTGTGAATGTGGAGTTGGTGGCATGTGAAACCCGCATGTGGAGCATTCGTTTGTGTGGGATGCTCACCAAGCTTCATTTCAGTCCTAGGCACTCAAAGGGCACTAAGCATAGAGTGTGAAAACTGAGTTTCCTTGAGAGCTGCTTGGAAGCCTGATGGTGTGTGAAGTTAGTGAGCCAAATGGAGTTGTTCTCCCACAAGAACCACTCGGCTGATCCTTCTTCAATATGCCCTTCACCAACATGCAATGTTTCCTTGATTGAATTAGCTCTCACACCAATATTTGCGTCTAGAGCCTTTGCATTGAGGGCTATCTGAAAACGGCTGTGGCGCTGAAGTTGCCTGTGAATGTGGAGTTGGTGGCATGTGAAACCCGCATGTGGAGCATCCGTTTGTGTGGGATGCTCTACCAGGTTCATTCCTAGATAATGCACTCAAAGGGCACTAAGCATAGAGTGTGAAAACTGAGTTTCCTTGAGAGCTGCTTGGAAGCCTGATGGTGTGTGAAGTTAGTGAGCCAAATGGAGTTGTTCTCCCACAAGAACCACTCGGCTGATCCTTCTTCAATATGCCCTTCACCAACATGCAGTGTTTCCTTGATTGAATTAGCTCTCACACCAATATTTGCGTCTAGAGCCTTTGCATTGAGGGCTATCTGAAAACGGCTGTGGCGCTGAATTTGCCTGTGCATGTGGAGTTGGTGGCATGTGAAACCCGAATGTGGCGCATTCGTTTGTGTGGGATGCTCACCAAGCTTCATTTCAGTCCTAGGCACTCAAAGGGCACTAAGCATAGAGTGTGAAAACTGAGTTTCCTTGAGAGCTGCTTGGAAGCCTGATGGTGTGTGAAGTTAGTGAGCCAAATGGAGTTGTTCTCCCACAAGAACCACTCGGCTGATCCTTCTTCAATATGCCGTTCACCAACATGCAGTGTTTCCTTGATTGAATTAGCTCTCACACCAATATTTGCGTCTAGAGCCTTTGCATTGAGGGCTATCTGAAAACGGCTGTGGCACTGAAGTTGCCTGTGAATGTGGAGTTGGTGGCATGTGAAACCCGCATGTGGAGCATTCGTTTGTGTGGGATGCTCTACCAGGTTCATTCCTAGATAATGCACTCAAAGGGCACTAAGCATAGAGTGTGAAAACTGAGTTTCCTTGAGAGCTGCTTGGAAGCCTGATGGTGTGTGAAGTTAGTGAGCCAAATGGAGTTGTTCTCCCACAAGAACCACTCGGCTGATCCTTCTTCAATATGCCCTTCACCAACATGCAGTGTTTCCTTGATTGAATTAGCTCTCACACCAATATTTGCGTCTAGAGCCTTTGCATTGAGGGCTATCTGAAAACGGCTGTGGCGCTGAAGTTGCCTGTGAATGTGGAGATGTTGGCATGTGAAACCCGCATGTGGAGCATTCGTTTGTGTGGGATGCTCACCAAGCTTCATTTCAGTCCTAGGCACTCAAAGGGCACTAAGCATAGAGTGTGAAAACTGAGTTTCCTTGAGAGCTGCTTCGAAGCCTGATGGTGTGTGACGCTAGTGAGCCAAATGGAGTTGTTCTGCCACAAGAACCACTCGGCTGATCCTTCTTCAATATGCCCTTCACCAACATGCAGTGTTTCCTTGATTGAATTAGCTCTGACACCAATATTTGCGTCTAGAGCCTTTGCATTGAGGGCTATCTGAAAACGGCTGTGGCGCTGAAGTTGCCTGTGCATGTGGAGTTGGTGGCATGTGAAACCCGCATGTGGAGCATTTGTTTGTGTGGGATGCTCTACCAGGTTCATTCCTAGATAATGCACTCAAAGGGCACTAAGCATAGAGTGTGAAAACTGAGTTTCCTTGAGAGCTGCTTCGAAGCCTGATGGTGTGTGAAGTTAGTGAGCCAAAGCGAGTTGTTCTCCCACAAGAACCACTCGGCTGATCGTTCTTCAATATGCCCTTCACCAACATGCAGTGTTTCCTTGATTGAATTAGCTCTCACACCAATATTTGCGTCTAGAGCCTTTGCATTGAGGGCTATCTGAAAACGGCTGTGGCGCTGAAGTTGCCTGTGCATGTGGAGTTGGTGGCATGTGAAACCCGCATGTGGAGCATTCGTTTGTGTGGGATGCTCACCAAGCTTCATTTCAGTCCTAGGCACTCAAAGGGCACTAAGCATAGAGTGTGAAAACTGAGTTTCCTTGAGAGCTGCTTGGAAGCCTGATGGTGTGTGACGTTAGTGAGCCAAATGGAGTTGTTCTCCCACAAGAACCACTAGGCTGATCCTTCTTCAATATGCCCTTCACCAACATGCCATGTTTCCTTGATTGAATTAGCTCTCACACCAATATTTGCGTCTAGAGCCTTTGCACTGAGGGCTATCTGAAAACGGCTGTGGCGCTGAAGTTGCCTGTGCATGTGGAGTTGGTGGCATGTGAAACCCGCATGTGGAGCATTCGTTTGTGTGGGATGCTCACCAAGCTTCATTTCAGTCCTAGGCACTCAAAGGGCACTAAGCATAGAGTGTGAAAACTGAGTTTCCTTGAGAGCTGCTTGGAAGCCTGATGGTGTGTGAAGTTAGTGAGCCAAATGGAGTTGTTCTCCCACAAGAACCACTCGGCTGATCCTTCTTCAATATGCCCTTCACCAACATGCAGTGTTTCCTTGATTGAATTAGCTCTCACACCAATATTTGCGTCTAGAGCCTTTGCATTGAGGGCTATCTGAAAACGGTTGTGGCGCTGAAGTTGCCTGTGAATGTGGAGTTGGTGGCATGTGAAACCCGCATGTGGAGCATTCGTTTGTGTGGGATGATCTACAAGGTTCATTCCTAGATAATGCACTCAAAGGGCACTAAGCATAGAGTGTGAAAACTGAGTTTCCTTGAGAGCTGCTTGGAAGCCTGATGGTGTGTGAAGTTAGTGAGCCAAATGGAGTTGTTCTCCCACAAGAACCACTCGGCTGATCCTTCTTCAATATGCCCTTCACCAACATGCAGTGTTTCCTTGATTGAATTAGCTCTCACACCAATATTTGCGTCTAGAGCCTTTGCATTGAGGGCTATCTGAAAACGGCTGTGGCGCTGAAGTTGCCTGTGAATGTGGAGTTGGTGGCATGTGAAACCCGCATGTGGAGCATTCGTTTGTGTGGGATGCTCACCAAGCTTCATTTCAGTCCTAGGCACTCAAAGGGCACTAAGCATAGAGTGTGAAAACTGAGTTTCCTTGAGAGCTGCTTCGAAGCCTGATGATGTGTGACGTTAGTGAGCCAAATGGAGTTGTTCTCCCACCAGAACCACTCGGCTGATCCTTCTTCAATATGCCCTTCACCAACATGCAGTGTTTCCTTGATTGAATTAGCTCTCACACCAATATTTGCGTCTAGAGCCTTTGCATTGAGGGCTATCTGAAAACGGCTGTGGCGCTGAAGTTTCCCGTGAATGTGGAGTTGGTGGCATGTGAAACCGCATGTGGAGCATTCGTTTGTGTGGGATGCTCACCAAGCTTCATTTCAGTCCTAGGCACTCAAAGGGCACTAAGCATAGAGTGTGAAAACTGAGTTTCCTTGAGAGCTGCTTGGAAGCCTGATGGTGTGTGACGTTAGTGAGCCAAATGGAGTTGTTCTCCCACAAGAACCACTCGGCTGATCCTTCTTCAATATGCCCTTCACCAACATGCAATGTTTCCTTGATTGAATTAGCTCTCACACCAATATTTGCGTCTAGAGCCTTTGCATTGAGGGCTATCTGAAAACGGCTGTGGCGCTGAAGTTGCCTGTGAATGTGGAGTTGGTGGCATGTGAAACCCGCATGTGGAGCATTCGTTTGTGTGGGATGCTCACCAAGCTTCATTTCAGTCCTAGGCACTCAAAGGGCACTAAGCATAGAGTGTGAAAACTGAGTTTCCTTGAGAGATGCTTCGAAGCCTGATGGTGTGTGACGTTAGTGAGCCAAATGGAGTTGTTCTCCCACAAGAACCACTCGGCTGATCCTTCTTCAATATGCCCTTCACCAACATGCAATGTTTCCTTGATTGAATTAGCTCTCACACCAACATTTGTTTCTAGAGCCTTTGCATTGAGGGCTATCTGAAAACGGCTGTGACGCTGAAGTTGCCTGTGAATGTGGAGATGTTGGCATGTGAAACCCGCATGTGGAGCATTCGTTTGTGTGGGATGCTCACCAAGCTTCATTTCAGTCCTAGGCACTCAAAGGGCACTAAGCATAGAGTGTGAAAACTGAGTTTCCTTGAGAGCTGCTTGGAAGCCTGATGCTGTGTGAAGTTAGTGAGCCAAAGCGAGTTGTTCTCCCACAAGAACCACTCGGCTGATCCTTCTTCAATATGCCCTTCACCAACATGCAGTGTTTCCTTGATTGAATTAGCTCTCACACCAATATTTGCGTCTAGAGCCTTTGCATTGAGGGCTATCTGAAAACGGCTGTGGCGCTGAAGTTGCCTGTGAATGTGGAGTTGGTGGCATGTGAAACCCGCATGTGGAGCATTCGTTTGTGTGGGATGATCTACAAGGTTCATTCCTAGATAATGCACTCAAAGGGCACTAAGCATAGAGTGTGAAAACTGAGTTTCCTTGAGAGCTGCTTGGAAGCCTGATGGTGTGTGAAGTTAGTGAGCCAAATGGAGTTGTTCTCCCACAAGAACCACTCGGCTGATCCTTCTTCAATATGCCCTTCACCAACATGCAGTGTTTCCTTGATTGAATTAGCTCTCACACCAATATTTGCGTCTAGAGCCTTTGCATTGAGGGCTATCTGAAAACGGCTGTGGCGCTGAAGTTGCCTGTGAATGTGGAGTTGGTGGCATGTGAAACCCGCATGTGGAGCATTCGTTTGTGTGGGATGCTCACCAAGCTTCATTTCAGTCCTAGGCACTCAAAGGGCACTAAGCATAGAGTGTGAAAACTGAGTTTCCTTGAGAGCTGCTTCGAAGCCTGATGGTGTGTGACGTTAGTGAGCCAAATGGAGTTGTTCTCCCACAAGAACCACTCGGCTGATCCTTCTTCAATATGCCCTTCACCAACATGCAATGTTTCCTTGATTGAATTAGCTCTCACACCAATATTTGCGTCTAGAGCCTTTGCATTGAGGGCTATCTGAAAACGGCTGTGGCGCTGAAGTTGCCTGTGCATGTGGAGTTGGTGGCATGTGAAACCCGCATGTAGAGCATTCGTTTGTGTGGGATGCTCACCAAGCTTCATTTCAGTCCTAGGCACTCAAAGGGCACTAAGCATAGAGTGTGAAAACTGAGTTTCCTTGAGAGCTGCTTGGAAGCCTGATGGTGTGTGAAGTTAGTGAGCCAAATGGAGTTGTTCTCCCACAAGAACCACTCGGCTGATCCTTCTTCAATATGCCCTTCACCAACATGCAGTGTTTCCTTGATTGAATTAGCTCTCACACCAATATTTGCGTCTAGAGCCTTTGCATTGAGGGCTATCTGAAAATGGCTGTGGCGCTGAAGTTGCCTGTGAATGTGGAGTTGGTGGCATGTGAAACCCGCATGTGGAGCATTCGTTTGTGTGGGATGCTCACCAAGCTTCATTTCAGTCCTAGGCACTCAAAGGGCACTAAGCATAGAGTGTGAAAACTGAGTTTCCTTGAGAGCTGCTTGGAAGCCTGATGGTGTGTGAAGTTAGTGAGCCAAATGGAGTTGTTCTCCCACAAGAACCACTCGGCTGATCCTTCTTCAATATGCCCTTCACCAACATGCAGTGTTTCCTTGATTGAATTAGCTCTCACACCAATATTTGTGTCTAGAGCCTTTGCATTGAGGGCTATCTGAAAACGGCTGTGGCGCTGAAGTTGCCTGTGCATGTGGAGTTGGTGGCATGTGAAATCCGCATGTGGAGCATTCGTTTGTGTGGGATGCTCACCAAGCTTCATTTCAGTCCTAGGCACTCAAAGGGCACTAAGCATAGAGTGTGAAAACTGAGTTTCCTTGAGAGCTGCTTGGAAGCCTGATGGTGTGTGAAGTTAGTGAGCCAAATGGAGTTGTTCTCCCACAAGAACCACTCGGCTGATCCTTCTTCAATATGCCCTTCACCAACATGCAGTGTTTCCTTGATTGAATTAGCTCTCACACCAATATTTGCGTCTAGAGCCTTTGCATTGAGGGCTATCTGAAAACGGCTGTGGCGCTGAAGTTTCCCGTGAATGTGGAGTTGGTGGCATGTGAAACCCGCATGTGGAGCATTCGTTTGTGTGGGATGCTCACCAAGCTTCATTTCAGTCCTAGGCACTCAAAGGGCACTAAGCATAGAGTGTGAAAACTGAGTTTCCTTGAGAGCTGCTTGGAAGCCTGATGGTGTGTGAAGTTAGTGAGCCAAATGGAGTTGTTCTCCCACAAGAACCACTCGGCTGATCCTTCTTCAATATGCCCTTCACCAACATGCAATGTTTCCTTGATTGAATTAGCTCTCACACCAATATTTGCGTCTAGAGCCTTTGCATTGAGGGCTATCTGAAAACGGCTGTGGCGCTGAAGTTGCCTGTGAATGTGGAGTTGGTGGCATGTGAAACCCGCATGTGGAGCATTCGTTTGTGTGGGATGCTCACCAAGCTTCATTTCAGTCCTAGGCACTCAAAGGGCACTAAGCATAGAGTGTGAAAACTGAGTTTCCTTGAGAGCTGCTTCGAAGCCTGATGGTGTGTGACGTTAGTGAGCCAAATGGAGTTGTTCTCCCACAAGAACCACTCGGCTGATCCTTCTTCAATATGCCCTTCACCAACATGCAATGTTTCCTTGATTGAATTAGCTCTCACACCAATATTTGTTTCTAGAGCCTTTGCATTGAGGGCTGTCTGAAAACGGCTGTGACGCTGAAGTTGCCTGTGAATGTGGAGATGTTGGCATGTGAAACCCGCATGTGGAGCATTCGTTTGTGTGGGATGCTCACCAAGCTTCATTTCAGTCCTAGGCACTCAAAGGGCACTAAGCATAGAGTGTGAAAACTGAGTTTCCTTGAGAGCTGCTTGGAAGCCTGATGCTGTGTGAAGTTAGTGAGCCAAAGCGAGTTGTTCTCCCACAAGAACCACTCGGCTGATCCTTCTTCAATATGCCCTTCACCAACATGCAATGTTTCCTTGATTGAATTAGCTCTCACACCAATATTTGCATCTAGAGCCTTTGCATTGAGGGCTATCTGAAAACGGCAGTGGCGCTGAAGTTGCCTGTGCATGTGGAGTTGGTGGCATGTGAAACCCGCATGTGGAGCATTCGTTTGTGTGGGATGCTCTACCAGGTTCATTCCTAGATAATGCACTCAAAGGGCACTAAGCATAGAGTGTGAAAACTGAGTTTCCTTGAGAGCTGCTTCGAAGCCTGATGGTGTGTGACGTTAGTGAGCCAAATGGAGTTGATCTCCCACAAGAACCACTCGGCTGATCCTTCTTCAATATGCCCTTCACCAACATGCAGTGTTTCCTTGATTGAATGAGCTCTCACACCAATATTTGCGTCTAGAGCCTTTGCATTGAGGGCTATCTGAAAACGGCTGTGGCGCTGAAGTTGCCTGTGAATGTGGAGTTGGTGGCATGTGAAACCCGCATGTGGAGAATCCGTTTGTGTGGGATGCTCTACCAGGTTCATTCCTAGATAATGCACTCAAAGGGCACTAAGCATAGAGTGTGAAAACTGAGTTTCCTTGAGAGCTGCTTGGAAGCCTGATGGTGTGTGAAGTTAGTGAGCCAAATGGAGTTGTTCTCCCACAAGAACCACTCGGCTGATCCTTCTTCAATATGCCCTTCACCAACATGCAATGTTTCCTTGATTGAATTAGCTCTCACACCAATATTTGCGTCTAGAGCCTTTGCATTGAGGGCTATCTGAAAACGGCTGTGGCGCTGAAGTTGCCTGTGAATGTGGAGTTGGTGGCATGTGAAACCCGCATGTGGAGCATTCGTTTGTGTGGGATGCTCACCAAGCTTCATTTCAGTCCTAGGCACTCAAAGGGCACTAAGCATAGAGTGTGAAAACTGAGTTTCCTTGAGAGCTGCTTCGAAGCCTGATGGTGTGTGACGTTAGTGAGCCAAATGGAGTTGTTCTCCCACAAGAACCACTCGGCTGATCCTTCTTCAATATGCCCTTCACCAACATGCAATGTTTCCTTGATTGAATTAGCTCTCACACCAATATTTGTTTCTAGAGCCTTTGCATTGAGGGCTGTCTGAAAACGGCTGTGACGCTGAAGTTGCCTGTGAATGTGGAGATGTTGGCATGTGAAACCCGCATGTGGAGCATTCGTTTGTGTGGGATGCTCACCAAGCTTCATTTCAGTCCTAGGCACTCAAAGGGCACTAAGCATAGAGTGTGAAAACTGAGTTTCCTTGAGAGCTGCTTGGAAGCCTGATGCTGTGTGAAGTTAGTGAGCCAAAGCGAGTTGTTCTCCCACAAGAACCACTCGGCTGATCCTTCTTCAATATGCCCTTCACCAACATGCAATGTTTCCTTGATTGAATTAGCTCTCACACCAATATTTGCATCTAGAGCCTTTGCATTGAGGGCTATCTGAAAACGGCAGTGGCGCTGAAGTTGCCTGTGCATGTGGAGTTGGTGGCATGTGAAACCCGCATGTGGAGCATTCGTTTGTGTGGGATGCTCTACCAGGTTCATTCCTAGATAATGCACTCAAAGGGCACTAAGCATAGAGTGTGAAAACTGAGTTTCCTTGAGAGCTGCTTCGAAGCCTGATGGTGTGTGACGTTAGTGAGCCAAATGGAGTTGATCTCCCACAAGAACCACTCGGCTGATCCTTCTTCAATATGCCCTTCACCAACATGCAGTGTTTCCTTGATTGAATGAGCTCTCACACCAATATTTGCGTCTAGAGCCTTTGCATTGAGGGCTATCTGAAAACGGCTGTGGCGCTGAAGTTGCCTGTGAATGTGGAGTTGGTGGCATGTGAAACCCGCATGTGGAGAATCCGTTTGTGTGGGATGCTCTACCAGGTTCATTCCTAGATAATGCACTCAAAGGGCACTAAGCATAGAGTGTGAAAACTGAGTTTCCTTGAGAGCTGCTTGGAAGCCTGATGGTGTGTGAAGTTAGTGAGCCAAAGCGAGTTGTTCTCCCGCAAGAACCACTCGGCTGATCCTTCTTCAATATGCCCTTCACCAACATGCAGGTTTCCTTGATTGAATTAGCTCTCACACCAATATTTGCGTCTAGAGCCTTTGCATTGAGGGCTATCTGAAAACGGCTGTGGCGCTGAAGTTGCCTGTGAATGTGGAGTTGGTGGCATGTGAAACCCGCATGTGGAGCATTCGTTTGTGTGGGATGCTCACCAAGCTTCATTTCAGTCCTAGGCACTCAAAGGGCACTAAGCATAGAGTGTGAAAACTGAGTTTCCTTGAGAGCTGCTTGGAAGCCTGATGGTGTGTGAAGTTAGTGAGCCAAATGGAGTTGTTCTCCCACAAGAACCACTCGGCTTATCCTTCTTCAATATGCCCTTCACCAACATGCAGTGTTTCCTTGATTGAATTAGCTCTCACACCAATATTTGCGTCTAGAGCCTTTGCATTGAGGGCTATCTGAAAACGGCTGTGGCGCTGAAGTTGCCTGTGCATGTGGAGTTGGTGGCATGTGAAACCCGCATGTGGAGCATTCGTTTGTGTGGGATGCTCACCAAGCTTCATTTCAGTCCAAGGCACTCAAAGGGCACTAAGCATAGAGTGTGAAAACTGAGTTTCCTTGAGAGCTGCTTGGAAGCCTGATGGTGTGTGAAGTTAGTGAGCCAAAGCGAGTTGTTCCCACACAAGAACCACTCGGCTGATCCTTCTTCAAAATGCCCTTCACCAACATGCAGTGTTTCCTTGATTGAATTAGCTCTCACCACCAATATTTGCGTCTAGAGCCTTTGCATTGAGGGCTATCTGAAAACGGCTGTGGCGCTGAAGTTGCCTGTGAATGTGGAGTTGGTGGCATGTGAAACCCGCATGTGGAGCATCCGTTTGTGTGGGATGCTCTACCAGGTTCATTCCTAGATAATGCACTCAAAGGGCAGTAAGCATAGAGTGTGAAAACTGAGTTTCCTTGAGAGCTGCTTGGAAGCCTGATGGTGTGTGAAGTTAGTGAGCCAAATGGAGTTGTTCTCCCACAAGAACCACTCGGCTGATCCTTCTTCAATATGCCCTTCACCAACATGCAGTGTTTCCTTGATTGAATTAGCTCTCACAGCAATTTTTGCGTCTAGAGCCTTTGCATTGAGGGCTATCTGAAAACGGCTGTGGCGCTGAAGTTGCCTGTGAATGTAGAGTTGTTGGCATGTGAAACCCGCATGTGGAGCATTCGTTTGTGTGGGATGCTCACCAAGCTTCATTTCAGTCCTAGGCACTCAAAGGGGACTAAGCATAGAGTGTGAAAACTGAGTTTCCTTGAGAGCTGCTTGGAAGCCTGATGGTGTGTGAAGTTAGTGAGCCAAATGGAGTTGTTCTCCCACAAGAACCACTCGGCTTATCCTTCTTCAATATGCCCTTCACCAACATGCAGTGTTTCCTTGATTGAATTAGCTCTCACACCAATATTTGCGTCTAGAGCCTTTGCATTGAGGGCTATCTGAAAACGGCTGTGGCGCTGAAGTTGCCTGTGCATGTGGAGTTGGTGGCATGTGAAACCCGCATGTGGAGCATTCGTTTGTGTGGGATGCTCACCAAGCTTCATTTCAGTCCAAGGCACTCAAAGGGCACTAAGCATAGAGTGTGAAAACTGAGTTTCCTTGAGAGCTGCTTGGAAGCCTGATGGTGTGTGAAGTTAGTGAGCCAAAGCGAGTTGTTCTCCCACAAGAACCACTCGGCTGATCCTTCTTCAATATGCCCTTCACCAACATGCAGTGTTTCCTTGATTGAATTAGCTCTCACACCAATATTTGCGTCTAGAGCCTTTGCATTGAGGGCTATCTGAAAACGGCTGTGGCGCTGAAGTTGCCTGTGAATGTGGAGTTGGTGGCATGTGAAACCCGCATGTGGAGCATCCGTTTGTGTGGGATGCTCTACCAGGTTCATTCCTAGATAATGCACTCAAAGGGCACTAAGCATAGAGTGTGAAAACTGAGTTTCCTTGAGAGCTGCTTGGAAGCCTGATGGTGTGTGAAGTTAGTGAGCCAAATGGAGTTGTTCTCCCACAAGAACCACTCGGCTGATCCTTCTTCAATATGCCCTTCACCAACATGCAGTGTTTCCTTGATTGAATTAGCTCTCACACCAATATTTGCGTCTAGAGCCTTTGCATTGAGGGCTATCTGAAAACGGCTGTGGCGCTGAAGTTTCCCGTGAATGTGGAGTTGGTGGCATGTGAAACCCGCATGTGGAGCATTCGTTTGTGTGGGATGCTCACCAAGCTTCATTTCAGTCCTAGGCACTCAAAGGGCACTAAGCATAGAGTGTGAAAACTGAGTTTCCTTGAGAGCTGCTTGGAAGCCTGATGGTGTGTGACGTTAGTGAGCCAAATGGAGTTGTTCTCCCACAAGAA
The DNA here is from genome assembly GCF_030435755.1 of Ochotona princeps. Classification (NCBI taxonomy): domain Eukaryota; kingdom Metazoa; phylum Chordata; class Mammalia; order Lagomorpha; family Ochotonidae; genus Ochotona; species Ochotona princeps. Next base: position 10,951 of record NW_026696891.1, on the reverse strand, counting down.
CCACTCGGCTGATCCTTCTTCAATATGCCCTTCACCAACATGCAATGTTTCCTTGATTGAATTAGCTCTCACACCAATATTTGCGTCTAGAGCCTTTGCATTGAGGGCTATCTGAAAACGGCTGTGGCGCTGAAGTTGCCTGTGAATGTGGAGTTGGTGGCATGTGAAACCCGCATGTGGAGCATTCGTTTGTGTGGGATGCTCACCAAGCTTCATTTCAGTCCTAGGCACTCAAAGGGCACTAAGCATAGAGTGTGAAAACTGAGTTTCCTTGAGAGCTGCTTGGAAGCCTGATGGTGTGTGAAGTTAGTGAGCCAAAGCGAGTTGTTCTCCCACAAGAACCACTCGGCTGATCCTTCTTCAATATGCCCTTCACCAACATGCAGTGTTTCCTTGATTGAATTAGCTCTCACACCAATATTTGCGTCTAGAGCCTTTGCATTGAGGGCTATTTGAAAACGGCTGTGGCGCTGAAGTTTCCCGTGAATGTGGAGTTGGCGGCATGTGAAACCCGCATGTGGAGCATTCGTTTGTGTGGGATGCTCACCAAGCTTCATTTCAGTCCTAGGCACTCAAAGGGCACTAAGCATAGAGTGTGAAAACTGAGTTTCCTTGAGAGCTGCTTGGAAGCCTGATGGTGTGTGACGTTAGTGAGCCAAATGGAGTTGTTCTCCCACAAGAACCACTCGGCTGATCCTTCTTCAATATGCCCTTCACCAACATGCAATGTTTCCTTGATTGAATTAGCTCTCACACCAATATTTGCGTCTAGAGCCTTTGCATTGAGGGCTATCTGAAAACGGCTGTGGCACTGAAGTTGCTTGTGAATGTGGAGTTGGTGGCATGTGAAACCCGCATGTGGAGCATTCGTTTGTGTGGGATGATCTACAAGGTTCATTCCTAGATAATGCACTCAAAGGGCACTAAGCATAGAGTGTGAAAACTGAGTTTCCTTGAGAGCTGCTTGGAAGCCTGATGGTGTGTGACGTTAGTGAGCCAAATGGAGTTGTTCTCCCACAAGAACCACTCGGCTGATCCTTCTTCAATATGCCCTTCACCAACATGCAATGTTTCCTTGATTGAATTAGCTCTCACACCAATATTTGCGTCTAGAGCCTTTGCATTGAGGGCTATCTGAAAACGGCTGTGGCGCTGAAGTTGCCTGTGAATGTGGAGTTGGTGGCATGTGAAACCCGCATGTGGAGCATTCGTTTGTGTGGGATGCTCACCAAGCTTCATTTCAGTCCTAGGCACTCAAAGGGCACTAAGCATAGAGTGTGAAAACTGAGTTTCCTTGAGAGCTGCTTCGAAGCCTGATGGTGTGTGAAGTTAGTGAGCCAAATGGAGTTGTTCTCCCACAAGAACCACTCGGCTGATCCTTCTTCAATATGCCCTTCACCAACATGCAGTGTTTCCTTGATTGAATTAGCTCTCACACCAATATTTGCGTCTAGAGCCTTTGCATTGAGGGCTATCTGAAAACGGCTGTGGCGCTGAAGTTGCCTGTGAATGTGGAGTTGTTGGCATGTGAAACCCGCATGTGGAGCATTCGTTTGTGTGGGATGCTCACCAAGCTTCATTTCAGTCCTAGGCACTCAAAGGTCACTAAGCATAGAGTGTGAAAACTGAGTTTCCTTGAGAGCTGCTTCGAAGCCTGATGGTGTGTGAAGTTAGTGAGCCAAAGCGAGTTGTTCTCCCGCAAGAACCACTCGGCTGATCCTTCTTCAATATGCCCTTCACCAACATGCAGTGTTTCCTTGATTGAATTAGCTCTCACACCAATATTTGCGTCTAGAGCCTTTGCATTGAGGGCTATCTGAAAACGGCTGTGGCGCTGAAGTTGCCTGTGCATGTGGAGTTGGTGGCATGTGAAACCCGCATGTGGAGCATTCGTTTGTGTGGGATGCTCACCAAGCTTCATTTCAGTCCTAGGCACTCAAAGGGCACTAAGCATAGAGTGTGAAAACTGAGTTTCCTTGAGAGCTGCTTGGAAGCCTGATGGTGTGTGAAGTTAGTGAGCGAAAGCGAGTTGTTCTCCCACAAGAACCACTCGGCTGATCCTTCTTCAATATGCCCTTCACCAACATGCAGTGTTTCCTTGATTGAATTAGCTCTCACCACCAATATTTGCGTCTAGAGCCTTTGCATTGAGGGCTATCTGAAAACGGCTGTGGCGCTGAAGTTGCCTGTGAATGTGGAGTTGGTGGCATGTGAAACCCGCATGTGGAGCATCCGTTTGTGTGGGATGCTCTACCAGGTTCATTCCTAGATAATGCACTCAAAGGGCACTAAGCATAGAGTGTGAAAACTGAGTTTCCTTGAGAGCTGCTTGGAAGCCTGATGGTGTGTGAAGTTAGTGAGCCAAATGGAGTTGTTCTCCCACAAGAACCACTCGGCTGATCCTTCTTCAATATGCCCTTCACCAACATGCAGTGTTTCCTTGATTGAATTCGCTCTCACACCAATATTTGCGTCTAGAGCCTTTGCATTGAGGGCTATCTGAAAACGGCTGTGGCGCTGAAGTTGCCTGTGAATGTGGAGTTGTTGGCATGTGAAACCCGCATGTGGAGCATTCGTTTGTGTGGGATGCTCACCAAGCTTCATTTCAGTCCTAGGCACTCAAAGGGGACTAAGCATAGAGTGTGAAAACTGAGTTTCCTTGAGAGCTGCTTGGAAGCCTGATGGTGTGTGACGTTAGTGAGCCAAATGGAGTTGTTCTCCCACAAGAACCACTCGGCTGATCCTTCTTCAATATGCCCTTCACCAACATGCAATGTTTCCTTGATTGAATTAGCTCTCACACCAATATTTGCGTCTAGAGCCTTTGCATTGAGGGCTATCTGAAAACGGCTGTGGCGCTGAAGTTGCCTGTGAATGTGGATTTGGTGGCATGTGAAACCCGCATGTGGAGCATTCGTTTATGTGGGATGATCTACAAGGTTCATTCCTAGATAATGCACTCAAAGGGCACTAAGCATAGAGTGTGAAAACTGAGTTTCCTTGAGAGCTGCTTGGAAGCCTGATGGTGTGTGACGTTAGTGAGCCAAATGGAGTTGTTCTCCCACAAGAACCACTTGGCTGATTCTTCTTCAATATCCCCTTCACCAACATGCAGTGTTTCCTTGATTGAATTAGCTCCCACCACCAATATTTTTGTCTAGATCCTTTGCATTGAGGGCTATCTGAAAACGGCTGTGGCGCTGAAGTTTCCCGTGAATGTGGAGTTGTTGGCATGTGAAACCCGCATGTGGAGCATTCGTTTGTGTGGGATGCTCACCAAGCTTCATTTCAGTCCTAGGCACTCAAAGGGCACTAAGCATAGAATGTGAAAACTGAGTTTCCTTGAGAGCTGCTTGGAAGCCTGATGGTGTGTGACGTTAGTGAGCCAAATGGAGTTGTTCTCCCACAAGAACCACTTGGCTGATTCTTCTTCAATATCCCCTTCACCAACATGCAGTGTTTCCTTGATTGAATTAGCTCCCACCACCAATATTTTTGTCTAGATCCTTTGCATTGAGGGCTATCTGAAAACGGCTGTGGCACTGAAGTTGCCTGTGAATGTGGAGATGTTGGCATGTGAAACCCGCATGTGGAGCATTCGTTTGTGTGGGATGCTCACCAAGCTTCATTTCAGTCCTAGGCACTCAAAGGGCACTAAGCATAGAGTGTGAAAACTGAGTTTCCTTGAGAGCTGCTTCGAAGCCTGATGCTGTGTGAAGTTAGTGAGCCAAAGCGAGTTGTTCTCCCACAAGAACCACTCGGCTGATCCTTCTTCAATATGCCCTTCACCAACATGCAATGTTTCCTTGATTGAATTAGCTCTCACACCAATATTTGCATCTAGAGCCTTTGCATTGAGGGCTATCTGAAAAAGGCAGTGGCGCTGAAGTTGCCTGTGCATGTGGAGTTGGTGGCATGTGAAACCCGCATGTGGAGCATTCGTTGGTGTGGGATGCTCACCAAGCTTCATTTCAGTCCTAGGCACTCAAAGGGCACTAAGCATAGAGTGTGAAAACTGAGTTTCCTTGAGAGCTGCTTGGAAGCCTGATGGTGTGTGAAGTTAGTGAGCCAAATGGAGTTGTTCTCCCACAAGAACCACTCGGCTGATCCTTCTTCAATATGCCCTTCACCAACATGCAGTGTTTCCTTGATTGAATTAGCTCTCACACCAATATTTGCGTCTAGAGCCTTTGCATTGAGGGCTATCTGAAAACGGCTGTGGGGCTGAAGTTGCCTGTGCATGTGGAGTTGGTGGCATGTGAAACCCGCATGTGGAGCATTCGTTTGTGTGGGATGCTCTACCAGGTTCATACCTAGATAATGCACTCAAAGGGCACTAAGCATAGAGTGTGAAAACTGAGTTTCCTTGAGAGCTGCTTCGAAGCCTGATGGTGTGTGACGTTAGTGAGCCAAATGGAGTTGTTCTCCCACAAGAACCACTCGGTTGATCCTTCTTCAATATGCCCTTCACCAACATGCAGTGTTTCCTTGATTGAATGAGCTCTCACACCAATATTTGCGTCTAGAGCCTTTGCATTGAGGGCTATCTGAAAACGGCTGTGGCGCTGAAGTTGCCTGTGAATGTGGAGTTGGTGGCATGTGAAACCCGCATGTGGAGAATCCGTTTGTGTGGGATGCTCTACCAGGTTCATTCCTAGATAATGCACTCAAAGGGCACTAAGCATAGAGTGTGAAAACTGAGTTTCCTTGAGAGCTGCTTGGAAGCCTGATGGTGTGTGAAGTTAGTGAGCCAAATGGAGTTGTTCTCCCACAAGAACCACTCGGCTGATCCTTCTTCAATATGCCCTTCACCAACATGCAATGTTTCCTTGATTGAATTAGCTCTCACACCAATATTTGCGTCTAGAGCCTTTGCATTGAGGGCTATCTGAAAACGGCTGTGGCGCTGAAGTTGCCTGTGAATGTGGAGTTGGTGGCATGTGAAACCCGCATGTGGAGCATTCGTTTGTGTGGGATGCTCACCAAGCTTCATTTCAGTCCTAGGCACTCAAAGGGCACTAAGCATAGAGTGTGAAAACTGAGTTTCCTTGAGAGCTGCTTCGAAGCCTGATGGTGTGTGACGTTAGTGAGCCAAATGGAGTTGTTCTCCCACAAGAACCACTCGGCTGATCCTTCTTCAATATGCCCTTCACCAACATGCAATGTTTCCTTGATTGAATTAGCTCTCACACCAATATTTGTTTCTAGAGCCTTTGCATTGAGGGCTGTCTGAAAACGGCTGTGACGCTGAAGTTGCCTGTGAATGTGGAGATGTTGGCATGTGAAACCCGCATGTGGAGCATTCGTTTGTGTGGGATGCTCACCAAGCTTCATTTCAGTCCTAGGCACTCAAAGGGCACTAAGCATAGAGTGTGAAAACTGAGTTTCCTTGAGAGCTGCTTGGAAGCCTGATGCTGTGTGAAGTTAGTGAGCCAAAGCGAGTTGTTCTCCCACAAGAACCACTCGGCTGATCCTTCTTCAATATGCCCTTCACCAACATGCAATGTTTCCTTGATTGAATTAGCTCTCACACCAATATTTGCATCTAGAGCCTTTGCATTGAGGGCTATCTGAAAACGGCAGTGGCGCTGAAGTTGCCTGTGCATGTGGAGTTGGTGGCATGTGAAACCCGCATGTGGAGCATTCGTTTGTGTGGGATGCTCTACCAGGTTCATTCCTAGATAATGCACTCAAAGGGCACTAAGCATAGAGTGTGAAAACTGAGTTTCCTTGAGAGCTGCTTCGAAGCCTGATGGTGTGTGACGTTAGTGAGCCAAATGGAGTTGATCTCCCACAAGAACCACTCGGCTGATCCTTCTTCAATATGCCCTTCACCAACATGCAGTGTTTCCTTGATTGAATGAGCTCTCACACCAATATTTGCGTCTAGAGCCTTTGCATTGAGGGCTATCTGAAAACGGCTGTGGCGCTGAAGTTGCCTGTGAATGTGGAGTTGGTGGCATGTGAAACCCGCATGTGGAGAATCCGTTTGTGTGGGATGCTCTACCAGGTTCATTCCTAGATAATGCACTCAAAGGGCACTAAGCATAGAGTGTGAAAACTGAGTTTCCTTGAGAGCTGCTTGGAAGCCTGATGGTGTGTGAAGTTAGTGAGCCAAAGCGAGTTGTTCTCCCGCAAGAACCACTCGGCTGATCCTTCTTCAATATGCCCTTCACCAACATGCAGGTTTCCTTGATTGAATTAGCTCTCACACCAATATTTGCGTCTAGAGCCTTTGCATTGAGGGCTATCTGAAAACGGCTGTGGCGCTGAAGTTGCCTGTGAATGTGGAGTTGGTGGCATGTGAAACCCGCATGTGGAGCATTCGTTTGTGTGGGATGCTCACCAAGCTTCATTTCAGTCCTAGGCACTCAAAGGGCACTAAGCATAGAGTGTGAAAACTGAGTTTCCTTGAGAGCTGCTTGGAAGCCTGATGGTGTGTGAAGTTAGTGAGCCAAATGGAGTTGTTCTCCCACAAGAACCACTCGGCTTATCCTTCTTCAATATGCCCTTCACCAACATGCAGTGTTTCCTTGATTGAATTAGCTCTCACACCAATATTTGCGTCTAGAGCCTTTGCATTGAGGGCTATCTGAAAACGGCTGTGGCGCTGAAGTTGCCTGTGCATGTGGAGTTGGTGGCATGTGAAACCCGCATGTGGAGCATTCGTTTGTGTGGGATGCTCACCAAGCTTCATTTCAGTCCAAGGCACTCAAAGGGCACTAAGCATAGAGTGTGAAAACTGAGTTTCCTTGAGAGCTGCTTGGAAGCCTGATGGTGTGTGAAGTTAGTGAGCCAAAGCGAGTTGTTCCCACACAAGAACCACTCGGCTGATCCTTCTTCAAAATGCCCTTCACCAACATGCAGTGTTTCCTTGATTGAATTAGCTCTCACCACCAATATTTGCGTCTAGAGCCTTTGCATTGAGGGCTATCTGAAAACGGCTGTGGCGCTGAAGTTGCCTGTGAATGTGGAGTTGGTGGCATGTGAAACCCGCATGTGGAGCATCCGTTTGTGTGGGATGCTCTACCAGGTTCATTCCTAGATAATGCACTCAAAGGGCAGTAAGCATAGAGTGTGAAAACTGAGTTTCCTTGAGAGCTGCTTGGAAGCCTGATGGTGTGTGAAGTTAGTGAGCCAAATGGAGTTGTTCTCCCACAAGAACCACTCGGCTGATCCTTCTTCAATATGCCCTTCACCAACATGCAGTGTTTCCTTGATTGAATTAGCTCTCACAGCAATTTTTGCGTCTAGAGCCTTTGCATTGAGGGCTATCTGAAAACGGCTGTGGCGCTGAAGTTGCCTGTGAATGTAGAGTTGTTGGCATGTGAAACCCGCATGTGGAGCATTCGTTTGTGTGGGATGCTCACCAAGCTTCATTTCAGTCCTAGGCACTCAAAGGGGACTAAGCATAGAGTGTGAAAACTGAGTTTCCTTGAGAGCTGCTTGGAAGCCTGATGGTGTGTGAAGTTAGTGAGCCAAATGGAGTTGTTCTCCCACAAGAACCACTCGGCTTATCCTTCTTCAATATGCCCTTCACCAACATGCAGTGTTTCCTTGATTGAATTAGCTCTCACACCAATATTTGCGTCTAGAGCCTTTGCATTGAGGGCTATCTGAAAACGGCTGTGGCGCTGAAGTTGCCTGTGCATGTGGAGTTGGTGGCATGTGAAACCCGCATGTGGAGCATTCGTTTGTGTGGGATGCTCACCAAGCTTCATTTCAGTCCAAGGCACTCAAAGGGCACTAAGCATAGAGTGTGAAAACTGAGTTTCCTTGAGAGCTGCTTGGAAGCCTGATGGTGTGTGAAGTTAGTGAGCCAAAGCGAGTTGTTCTCCCACAAGAACCACTCGGCTGATCCTTCTTCAATATGCCCTTCACCAACATGCAGTGTTTCCTTGATTGAATTAGCTCTCACACCAATATTTGCGTCTAGAGCCTTTGCATTGAGGGCTATCTGAAAACGGCTGTGGCGCTGAAGTTGCCTGTGAATGTGGAGTTGGTGGCATGTGAAACCCGCATGTGGAGCATCCGTTTGTGTGGGATGCTCTACCAGGTTCATTCCTAGATAATGCACTCAAAGGGCACTAAGCATAGAGTGTGAAAACTGAGTTTCCTTGAGAGCTGCTTGGAAGCCTGATGGTGTGTGAAGTTAGTGAGCCAAATGGAGTTGTTCTCCCACAAGAACCACTCGGCTGATCCTTCTTCAATATGCCCTTCACCAACATGCAGTGTTTCCTTGATTGAATTAGCTCTCACACCAATATTTGCGTCTAGAGCCTTTGCATTGAGGGCTATCTGAAAACGGCTGTGGCGCTGAAGTTTCCCGTGAATGTGGAGTTGGTGGCATGTGAAACCCGCATGTGGAGCATTCGTTTGTGTGGGATGCTCACCAAGCTTCATTTCAGTCCTAGGCACTCAAAGGGCACTAAGCATAGAGTGTGAAAACTGAGTTTCCTTGAGAGCTGCTTGGAAGCCTGATGGTGTGTGACGTTAGTGAGCCAAATGGAGTTGTTCTCCCACAAGAACCACTCGGCTGATCCTTCTTCAATATGCCCTTCACCAACATGCAATGTTTCCTTGATTGAATTAGCTCTCACACCAATATTTGCGTCTAGAGCCTTTGCATTGAGGGCTATCTGAAAACGGCTGTGGCGCTGAAGTTGCCTGTGAATGTGGAGTTGGTGGCATGTGAAACCCGCATGTGGAGCATTCGTTTGTGTGGGATGCTCACCAAGCTTCATTTCAGTCCTAGGCACTCAAAGGGCACTAAGCATAGAGTGTGAAAACTGAGTTTCCTTGAGAGCTGCTTGGAAGCCTGATGGTGTGTGAAGTTAGTGAGCCAAAGCGAGTTGTTCTCCCACAAGAACCACTCGGCTGATCCTTCTTCAATATGCCCTTCACCAACATGCAGTGTTTCCTTGATTGAATTAGCTCTCACACCAATATTTGCGTCTAGAGCCTTTGCATTGAGGGCTATTTGAAAACGGCTGTGGCGCTGAAGTTTCCCGTGAATGTGGAGTTGGCGGCATGTGAAACCCGCATGTGGAGCATTCGTTTGTGTGGGATGCTCACCAAGCTTCATTTCAGTCCTAGGCACTCAAAGGGCACTAAGCATAGAGTGTGAAAACTGAGTTTCCTTGAGAGCTGCTTGGAAGCCTGATGGTGTGTGACGTTAGTGAGCCAAATGGAGTTGTTCTCCCACAAGAACCACTCGGCTGATCCTTCTTCAATATGCCCTTCACCAACATGCAATGTTTCCTTGATTGAATTAGCTCTCACACCAATATTTGCGTCTAGAGCCTTTGCATTGAGGGCTATCTGAAAACGGCTGTGGCACTGAAGTTGCTTGTGAATGTGGAGTTGGTGGCATGTGAAACCCGCATGTGGAGCATTCGTTTGTGTGGGATGATCTACAAGGTTCATTCCTAGATAATGCACTCAAAGGGCACTAAGCATAGAGTGTGAAAACTGAGTTTCCTTGAGAGCTGCTTGGAAGCCTGATGGTGTGTGACGTTAGTGAGCCAAATGGAGTTGTTCTCCCACAAGAACCACTCGGCTGATCCTTCTTCAATATGCCCTTCACCAACATGCAATGTTTCCTTGATTGAATTAGCTCTCACACCAATATTTGCGTCTAGAGCCTTTGCATTGAGGGCTATCTGAAAACGGCTGTGGCGCTGAAGTTGCCTGTGAATGTGGAGTTGGTGGCATGTGAAACCCGCATGTGGAGCATTCGTTTGTGTGGGATGCTCACCAAGCTTCATTTCAGTCCTAGGCACTCAAAGGGCACTAAGCATAGAGTGTGAAAACTGAGTTTCCTTGAGAGCTGCTTCGAAGCCTGATGGTGTGTGAAGTTAGTGAGCCAAATGGAGTTGTTCTCCCACAAGAACCACTCGGCTGATCCTTCTTCAATATGCCCTTCACCAACATGCAGTGTTTCCTTGATTGAATTAGCTCTCACACCAATATTTGCGTCTAGAGCCTTTGCATTGAGGGCTATCTGAAAACGGCTGTGGCGCTGAAGTTGCCTGTGAATGTGGAGTTGTTGGCATGTGAAACCCGCATGTGGAGCATTCGTTTGTGTGGGATGCTCACCAAGCTTCATTTCAGTCCTAGGCACTCAAAGGTCACTAAGCATAGAGTGTGAAAACTGAGTTTCCTTGAGAGCTGCTTCGAAGCCTGATGGTGTGTGAAGTTAGTGAGCCAAAGCGAGTTGTTCTCCCGCAAGAACCACTCGGCTGATCCTTCTTCAATATGCCCTTCACCAACATGCAGTGTTTCCTTGATTGAATTAGCTCTCACACCAATATTTGCGTCTAGAGCCTTTGCATTGAGGGCTATCTGAAAACGGCTGTGGCGCTGAAGTTGCCTGTGCATGTGGAGTTGGTGGCATGTGAAACCCGCATGTGGAGCATTCGTTTGTGTGGGATGCTCACCAAGCTTCATTTCAGTCCTAGGCACTCAAAGGGCACTAAGCATAGAGTGTGAAAACTGAGTTTCCTTGAGAGCTGCTTGGAAGCCTGATGGTGTGTGAAGTTAGTGAGCGAAAGCGAGTTGTTCTCCCACAAGAACCACTCGGCTGATCCTTCTTCAATATGCCCTTCACCAACATGCAGTGTTTCCTTGATTGAATTAGCTCTCACCACCAATATTTGCGTCTAGAGCCTTTGCATTGAGGGCTATCTGAAAACGGCTGTGGCGCTGAAGTTGCCTGTGAATGTGGAGTTGGTGGCATGTGAAACCCGCATGTGGAGCATCCGTTTGTGTGGGATGCTCTACCAGGTTCATTCCTAGATAATGCACTCAAAGGGCACTAAGCATAGAGTGTGAAAACTGAGTTTCCTTGAGAGCTGCTTGGAAGCCTGATGGTGTGTGAAGTTAGTGAGCCAAATGGAGTTGTTCTCCCACAAGAACCACTCGGCTGATCCTTCTTCAATATGCCCTTCAC
>NW_026696890.1:0-32239 GCF_030435755.1 Ochotona princeps | reverse complement strand
GCATTCGTTTGTGTGGGATGCTCTATCAGGTTCATTCCTAGATAATGCATTCAAAGGGCACTAAGCATAGAGTGTGAAGACTGAGTTTCCTTGAGAGCTGCTTGGAAGCCTGATGGTGTGTGAAGTTAGTGAGCCAAATGGAGTTGTTCTCCCACAAGAACCACTCGGCTGATCCTTCTTCAATATGCCCTTCACCAACATGCAGTGTTTCCTTGATTGAATTATCTCTCACACCAATATTTGCGTCTAGAGCCTTTGCATTGAGGGCTATCTGAAAACGGCTGTGGCGCTGAAGTTGCCTGTGAATGTGGAGTTGGTGGCATGTGAAACCCGCATGTGGAGCATTGCTTTGTGTGGGATGCTCACCAAGCTTCATTTCAGTCCTAGGCACTGAAAGGGCACTAAACATAGAGTGTGAAAACTGAGTTTCCTTGAGAGCTGCTTGGAAGCCTGATGGTGTGTGAAGTTTATGAGCCAAATGGAGTTGTTCTCCCACGAGAACCACTCAGCTGATCCTTCTTCAATATGCCCTTCACCAACATGCAGTGTTTCCTTGATTGAATTAGCTCTCACACCAATATTTGCGTCTAGAGCCTTTGCATTGAGGGCTATCTGAAAACGGCTGTGGCGCTGAAGTTGCCTGTGAATGTGGAGTTGGTGGCATGTGAAACTCGAATGTGGAGCATTTGTTTGTGTGGGATGCTCACCAAGCTTCATTTCAGGTCTAGGCTCTCAAAGCGCATTAAGCATAGAGTGTGAAAACTGAGATTTCTTGAGAGCTGCTTGGAAGCCTGATGGTGTGTGAATATTAGTGAGCCAAATGGAGTTGTTCTCCCACAAGAACCACTCGGCTGATCCTTCTTCAATATGCCCTTCACCAACATGCAGTGTTTCCTTGATTGAATTAGCTCTCACACCAATATTTGCGTCTAGAGCCTTTGCATTGAGGGCTATCTGAAAACGGCTGTGGTGCTGAAGTTGCCTGTGAATGTGGAGTTGGTGGCATGTGAAACCCTCATGTGGAGCATTGGTTTGTGTGGGATGCTCTAAGAGGTTCATTCCTAGATAATGCACTCAAAGGGCACTAAGCATAGAGTGTGAAAACTGAGTTTCCTTGAGAGCTGCTTCGAAGCCTGATGGTGTGTGAGGTTAGTGAGCCAAATGGAGTTGTTCTCCCACAAGAACCACTCGGCTGATCCTTCTTCAATATGCCCTTCACCAACATGCAGTGTTTCCTTGATTGAATTAGCTCTCACACCAATATTTGCGTCTAGAGCCTTTGCATTGAGGGCTATCTGAAAACGGCTGTGGCGCTGAAGTTGCCTGTGAATGTGGAGTTGGTGGCATGTGAAACCCGCATGTGGAGCATTCGTTTGTGTGGGATGCTCTATCAGGTTCATTCCTAGATAATGCACTCAAAGGGCACTAAGCATAGAGTGTGAAAACTGAGTTTCCTTGAGAGCTGCTTGGAAGCCTGATGGTGTGTGAAGTTAGTGAGCCAAATGGAGTTGTTCTCCCACAAGAACCGCTCGGCTGATCCTTCTTCAATATGCCCTTCACCAACATGCAGTGTTTCCTTGATTGAATTAGCTCTCACACCAATATTTGCGTCTAGAGCCTTTGCATTGAGGGCTATCAGAAAATGGCTGTGGCGCTGAAGTTGCCTGTGAATGTGGAGTTGGTGGCATGTGAAACCCGCATGTGGAGCATTCGTTTGTGTGGGATGCTCACCAAGCTTCATTTCAGTCCAAGGCACTCAAAGGGCACTAAGCATAGAGTGTGAAAACTGAGTTTCCTTGAGAGCTGCTTGGAAGCCTGATGGTGTGTGAAGTTAGTGAGCCAAATGGAGTTGTTCTCCCACAAGAACCACTCAGCTGATCCTTCTTCAATATGCCCTTCACCAACATGCAGTGTTTCCTTGATTGAATTAGCTCTCACACCAATATTTGCGTCTAGAGCCTTTGCATTGAGGGCTATCTGAAAACGGCTGTGGCGCTGAAGTTGCCTGTGAATGTGGAGTTGGTGGCATGTGAAACCCGCATGTGGAGCATTCGTTTGTGTGGGATGCTCTACCAGGTTCATTCCTAGATAATGCACTGAAAGGGCACTAAGCATAGAGTGTGAAAACTGAGTTTCCTTGAGAGCTGCTTGGAAGCCTGATGGTGTGTGAAGTTAGTGAGCCAAATGGAGTTGTTCTCCCACAAGAACCACTCGGCTGATTCTTCTTCAATATTCCCTTCACCAACATGCAGTGTTTCCTTGATTGAATTAGCTCTCACACCAATATTTGCGTCTAGAGCCTTTGCATTGAGGGATATCTGAAAACGGCTGTTCGCTGAAATTGCCTGTGAATGTGGAGTTGGTGGCATGTGAAACTCGCATGTGGAGCATTCGTTTGTTCGGGATGCTCACCAAGCTTCATTTCAGTCCTAGGCACTCAAAGGGCACTAAGCATAGAGTGTGAAAACTGAGTTTCCTTGAGAGCTGCTTGGAAGCCTGATGGTGTGTGGAGTTAGTGAGCCAAATGGAGTTGTTCTCCCACAAGAACCACTCGGCTGATTCTTCTTCAATATGCCCTTCACCAACATGCAGTGTTTCCTTGATTGAATTAGCTCTCACACCAATATTTGCGTCTAGAGCCTTTGCATTGAGGGCTATCTGAAAACGGCTGTGGCGCTGAAGTTGCCCGTGAATATGGAGTTGGTGGCATGTGAAGCCAGCATGTGGAGCATTCGTTTGTGTGGGATGCTCAGCAAGCTTCATTTCAGTCCTAGGCACTCAAAGGGCACTAAGCATAGAGTGTGAAAACTGAGTTTCCTTGAGAGCTGCTTGGAAGCCTGATGGTGTGTGAAGTTAGTGAGCCAAATGGAGTTGTTCTCCCACAAGAACCACTCGGCTGATCCTTCTTCAATATGCCCTTCACCAACATGCAGTGTTTCCTTGATTGAATTAGCTCTCACACCAATATTTGCGTCTAGAGCCTTTGCATTGAGGGCTATCTGAAAACGGCTGTGGTGCTGAAGTTGCCTGTGAATGTGGAGTTGGTGGCATGTGAACCCCTCATGTGGAACATTCGTTTGTGTGGGATGCTCTACCAGGTTCATTTCTAGATAATGCACTGAAAGGGCACTAAGCATAGAGTGTGAAAACTGAGTTTCCTTGAGAGCTGCTTAGAAGCCTGATGGTGTGTGCAGTTAGTGAGCCAAATGGAGTTGTTCTCCCACAAGAACCACTCGGCTGATCCTTCTTCAATATGCCCTTCACCAACATGCAGTGTTTCCTTGATTGAATTAGCTCTCACACCAATATTTGTGTCTAGAGCCTTTGCATTGAGGGCTATTTGAAAACGGCTGTGGCGCTGAGGTTGCCTGTGAATGTGGAGTTGGTGGCATGTGAAACCCGCATGTGGAGCATTCGTTTGTGTGGGATGCTCTATCAGGTTCATTCCTAGATAATGCACTCAAAGGGCACTAAGCATAGAGTGTGAAAACTGAGTTTCCTTGAGAGCTGCTTGGAAGCCTGATGGTGTGTGAAGTTAGTGAGCCAAATGGAGTTGTTCTCCCACAAGAACCACTCGGCTGATCCTTCTTCAATATGCCCTTCACGAACATGCAGTGTTTCCTTGATTGAATTAGCTCTCACACCAATATTTGCGTCTAGAGCCTTTGCATTGCGGGCTATCTGAAAACGGCTGTGGCGCTGAAGTTGCCTGTGAATGTGGAGTTGGTGGCATGTGAAACCCGAATGTGGAGCATTGGTTTGTGTGGGATGCTCTAACAGGTTCATTCCTAGATAATGCACTGAAAGGGCACTAAGCATAGAGTGTGAAAACTGAGTTTCCTTGAGAGCTGCTTGGAAGCCTGATGGTGTGTGAAGTTAGTGAGCCAAATGGAGTTGTTCTCCCACAAGAACCACTCGGCTGATCCTTCTTCAATATGCCCTTCACCAACATGCAGTGTTTCCTTGATTGAATTAGCTCTCACACCAATATTTGCGTCTAGAGCCTTTGCATTGAGGGCTATCTGAAAACGGCTGTGGCGCTGAAGTTGCCTGTGAATGTGGAGTTGGTGGCATGTGAAAATCGCATGTGGAGCATTGCTTTGTGTGGGATGCTCACCAAGCTTCATTTCAGTCCTAGGCACTCAAAGGGCACTAAACATAGAGTGTGAAAACTGAGTTTCCTTGAGAGCTGCTTGGAAGCCTGATGGTGTGTGAAGTTAGTGAGCCAAATGGAGTTGTTCTCCCACGAGAACCACTCAGCTGATCCTTCTTCAATATGCCCTTCACCAACATGCAGTGTTTCCTTGATTGAATTAGCTCTCACACCAATATTTGCGTCTAGAGCCTTTGCATTGAGGGCTATCTGAAAACGGCTGTGGCGCTGAAATTGCCTGTGAATGTGGAGTTGGTGGCATGTGAAACCCGCATGTGGAGCATTCGTTTGTGTGGGATGCTCACCAAGCTTCATTTCAGTCCTAGGCACTCAAAGGGCACTAAGCATAGAGTGTGAAAACTGAGTTTCCTTGAGAGCTGCCTAGAAGCCTGATGGTGTGTGCAGTTAGTGAGCCAAATGGAGTTGTTCTCCCACAAGAACCACTTGGCTGATCCTTCTTCAATATGCCCTTCACCAACATGCAGTGTTTCCTTGATTGAATTAGCTCTCACACCAATATTTGTGTCTAGAGCCTTTGCATTGAGGCCTATTTGAAAACGGCTGTGGCGCTGAAGTTGCCTGTGAATGTGGAGTTGGTGGCATGTGAAATCCGCATGTGGAGCATTCGTTTGTGTGGGATGCTCTATCAGGTTCATTCCTAGATAATGCACTCAAAGGGCACTAAGCATAGAGTGTGAAAACTGAGTTTCCTTGAGAGCTGCTTGGAAGCCTGATGGTGTGTGAAGTTAGTGAGCCAAATGGAGTTGTTCTCCCACAAGAACCACTCGGCTGATCCTTCTTCAATATGCCCTTCACGAACATGCAGTGTTTCCTTGATTGAATTAGCTCTCACACCAATATTTGCGTCTAGAGCCTTTGCATTGCGGGCTATCTGAAAACGGCTGTGGCGCTGAAGTTGCCTGTGAATGTGGAGTTGGTGGCATGTGAAACCCGAATGTGGAGCATTGGTTTGTGTGGGATGCTCTAAGAGGTTCATTCCTAGATAATGCACTCAAAGGGCACTAAGCATACAGTGTGAAAACTGAGTTTCCTTGAGAGCTGCTTGGAAGCCTGATGGTGTGTGAAGTTAGTGAGCCAAATGGAGTTGTTCTCCCACAAGAACCACTCTGCTGATCCTTCTTCAATATGCCCTTCACCAACATGCAGTGTTTCCTTGATTGAATTAGCTCTCACACCAATATTTGCGTCTAGAGCCTTTGCATTGAGGGCTATCTGAAAACGGCTGTGGCGCTGAAGTTGCCTGTGAATGTGGAGTTGGTGGCATGTGAAACCCGCATGTGGAGCATTGCTTTGTGTGGGATGCTCACCAAGCTTCATTTCAGTCCTAGGCACTGAAAGGGCACTAAGCATAGAGTGTGAAAACTGAGTTTCCTTGAGAGCTGCTTGGAAGCCTGATGGTGTGTGAAGTTAGTGAGCCAAATGGAGTTGTTCTCCCACAAGAACCACTCGGCTGATCCTTCTTCAATATGCCCTTCACCAACATGCAGTGTTTCCTTGATTGAATTAGCTCTCACACCAATATTTGCGTCTAGAGCCTTTGCATTGAGGGCTATCTGAAAACGGCTGTGGCGCTGAAGTTGCCTGTGAATGTGGAGTTGGTGGCATGTGAAACCCGCATGTGGAGCATTCGTTTGTGTGGGATGCTCTATCAGGTTCATTCCTAGATAATGCATTCAAAGGGCACTAAGCATAGAGTGTGAAAACTGAGTTTCCTTGAGAGCTGCTTGGAAGCCTGATGGTGTGTGAAGTTAGTGAGCCAAATGGAGTTGTTCTCCCACAAGAACCACTCGGCTGATCCTTCTTCAATATGCCCTTCACCAACATGCAGTGTTTCCTTGATTGAATTATCTCTCACACCAATATTTGCGTCTAGAGCCTTTGCATTGAGGGCTATCTGAAAACGGCTGTGGCGCTGAAGTTGCCTGTGAATGTGGAGTTGGTGGCATGTGAAACCCGCATGTGGAGCATTGCTATGTGTGGGATGCTCACCAAGCTTCATTTCAGTCCTAGGCACTGAAAGGGCACTAAACATAGAGTGTGAAAACTGAGTTTCCTTGAGAGCTGCTTGGAAGCCTGATGGTGTGTGAAGTTTATGAGCCAAATGGAGTTGTTCTCCCACGAGAACCACTCAGCTGATCCTTCTTCAATATGCCCTTCACCAACATGCAGTGTTTCCTTGATTGAATTAGCTCTCACACCAATATTTGCGTCTAGAGCCTTTGCATTGAGGGCTATCTGAAAACGGCTGTGGCGCTGAAGTTGCCTGTGAATGTGGAGTTGGTGGCATGTGAAACTCGAATGTGGAGCATTTGTTTGTGTGGGATGCTCACCAAGCTTCATTTCAGGTCTAGGCTCTCAAATCGCATTAAGCATAGAGTGTGAAAACTGAGATTTCTTGAGAGCTGCTTGGAAGCCTGATGGTGTGTGAATATTAGTGAGCCAAATGGAGTTGTTCTCCCACAAGAACCACTCGGCTGATCCTTCTTCAATATGCCCTTCACCAACATGCAGTGTTTCCTTGATTGAATTAGCTCTCACACCAATATTTGCGTCTAGAGCCTTTGCATTGAGGGCTATCTGAAAACGGCTGTGGTGCTGAAGTTGCCTGGGAATGTGGAGTTGGTGGCATGTGAAACCCTCATGTGGAGCATTGGTTTGTGTGGGATGCTCTAAGAGGTTCATTCCTAGATAATGCACTCAAAGGGCACTAAGCATAGAGTGTGAAAACTGAGTTTCCTTGAGAGCTGCTTCGAAGCCTGATGGTGTGTGAGGTTAGTGAGCCAAATGGAGTTGTTCTCCCACAAGAACCACTCGGCTGATCCTTCTTCAATATGCCCTTCACCAACATGCAGTGTTTCCTCGATTGAATTAGCTCTCACACCAATATTTGCGTCTAGAGCCTTTGCATTGAGGGCTATCTGAAAACGGCTGTGGCGCTGAAGTTGCCTGTGAATGTGGAGTTGGTGGCATGTGAAACCCGCATGTGGAGCATTCGTTTGTGTGGGATGCTCACCAAGCTTCATTTCAGTCCTAGGCACTCAAAGGGCACTAAGCATAGAGTGTGAAAACTGAGTTTCCTTGAGAGCTGCTTGGAAGCCTGATGGTGTGTGAAGTTAGTGAGCCAAATGGAGTTGTTCTCCCACAAGAACCACTCGGCTGATCCTTCTTCAATATGCCCTTCACCAACATGCAATGTTTCCTTGATTGAATTAGCTCTCACACCAATATTTGCGTCTAGAGCCTTTGCATTGCGGGCTATCTGAAAACGGCTGTGGTGCTGAAGTTGCCTGTGAATGTGGAGTTGGTGGCATGTGAACCCCTCATGTGGAGCATTCGTTTGTGTGGGATGCTCTACCAGGTTCATTCCTAGATAATGCACTGAAAGGGCACTAAGCATAGAGTGTGCAAACTGAGTTTCCTTGAGAGCTGCTTAGAAGCCTGATGGTGTGTGAAGTAAGTGAGTCAAATGGAGTTGTTCTCCCACAAGAACCACTCGGCTGATCCTTCTTCAATATGCCCTTCACCAACATGCAGTGTTTCCTTGATTGAATTAGCTCTCACACCAATATTTGCGTCTAGAGCCTTTGCATTGAGGGCTATCTGAAAATGGCTGTGGCGCTGAGGTTGCCTGTGAATGTGGAGTTGGTGGCATGTGAAACCCGCATGTGGAGCATTCGTTTGTGTGGGATGCTCTATCAGGTTCATTCCTAGATAATGCACTCAAAGGGCACTAAGCATAGAGTGTGAAAACTGAGTTTCCTTGAGAGCTGCTTGGAAGCCTGATGGTGTGTGAAGTTAGTGAGCCAAATGGAGTTGTTCTCCCACAAGAACCGCTCGGCTGATCCTTCTTCAATATGCCCTTCAACAACATGCAGTGTTTCCTTGATTGAATTAGCTCTCACACCAATATTTGCGTCTAGAGCCTTTGCATTGAGGGCTATCAGAAAATGGCTGTGGCGCTGAAGTTGCCTGTGAATGTGGAGTTGGTGGCATGTGAAACCCGCATGTGGAGCATTCGTTTGTGTGGGATGCTCACCAAGCTTCATTTCAGTCCTAGGCACTCAAAGGGCACTAAGCATAGAGTGTGAAAACTGAGTTTCCTTGAGAGCTGCTTGGAAGCCTGATGGTGTGTGAAGTTAGTGAGCCAAATGGAGTTGTTCTCCCACAAGAACCACTCGGCTGATCCTTCTTCAATATGCCCTTCACCAACATGCAGTGTTTCCTTGATTGAATTAGCTCTCACACCAATATTTGCGTCTAGAGCCTTTGCATTGAGGGCTATCTGAAAACGGCTGTGGTGCTGAAGTTGCCTGTGAATGTGGAGTTGGTGGCATGTGAACCCCTCATGTGGAACATTCGTTTGTGTGGGATGCTCTACCAGGTTCATTCCTAGATAATGCACTGAAAGGGCACTAAGCATAGAGTGTGAAAACTGAGTTTCCTTGAGAGCTACTTAGAAGCCTGATGGTGTGTGAAGTTAGTGAGCCAAATGGAGTTGTTCTCCCACAAGAACCACTCGGCTGATCCTTCTTCAATATGCCCTTCACCAACATGCAGTGTTTCCTTGATTGAATTAGCTCTCACACCAATATTGGCGTCTAGAGCCTTTGCATTGAGGGCTATCTGAAAACGGCTGTGGCGCTGAGGTTGCCTGTGAATGTGGAGTTGGTGGCATGTGAAACCCGCATGTGGAGCATTCGTTTGTGTGGGATGCTCTATCAGGTTCATTCCTAGATAATGCACTGAAAGGGCACTAAGCATAGAGTGTGAAAACTGAGTTTCCTTGAGAGCTGCTTGGAAGCCTGATGGTGTGTGAAGTTAGTGAGCCAAATGGAGTTGTTCTCCCACAAGAACCACTCGGCTGATCCTTCTTCAATATGCCCTTCACCAACATGCAGTGTTTCCTTGATTGAATTAGCTCTCACACCAATATTTGCGTCTAGAGCCTTTGCATTGAGGGCTATCAGAAAATGGCTGTGGCGCTGAAGTTGCCTGTGAATGTGGAGTTGGTGGCATGTGAAACCCGCATGTGGAGCATTCGTTTGTGTGGGATGCTCACCAAGCTTCATTTCAGTCCAAGGCACTCAAAGGGCACTAAGCATAGAGTGTGCAAACTGAGTTTCCTTGAGAGCTGCTTGGAAGCCTGATGGTGTGTGAAGTTAGTGAGCCAAATGGAGTTGTTCTCCCACAAGAACCACTCGGCTGATCCTTCTTCAATATGCCCTTCACCAACATGCAGTGTTTCCTTGATTGAATTAGCTCTCACACCAATATTTGCGTCTAGAGCCTTTGCATTGAGGGCTATCTGAAAACGGCTGTGGCGCTGAAGTTGCCTGTGAATGTGGAGTTGGTGGCATGTGAAACCCGCATGTGGAGCATTCGTTTGTGTGGGATGCTCTACCAGGTTCATTCCTAGATAATGCACTGAAAGGGCACTAAGCATAGAGTGTGAAAACTGAGTTTCCTTGAGAGCTGCTTGGAAGCCTGATGGTGTGTGAAGTTAGTGAGCCAAATGGAGTTGTTCTCCCACAAGAACCACTCGGCTGATTCTTCTTCAATATTCCCTTCACCAACATGCAGTGTTTCCTTGATTGAATTAGCTCTCACACCAATATTTGCGTCTAGAGCCTTTGCATTGAGGGCTATCTGAAAACGGCTGTTCGCTGAAATTGCCTGTGAATGTGGAGTTGGTGGCATGTGAAACTCGCATGTGGAGCATTCGTTTGTTCGGGATGCTCACCAAGCTTCATTTCAGTCCTAGGCACTCAAAGGGCACTAAGCATAGAGTGTGAAAACTGAGTTTCCTTGAGAGCTGCTTGGAAGCCTGATGGTGTGTGGAGTTAGTGAGCCAAATGGAGTTGTTCTCCCACAAGAACCACTCGGCTGATTCTTCTTCAATATGCCCTTCACCAACATGCAGTGTTTCCTTGATTGAATTAGCTCTCACACCAATATTTGCGTCTAGAGCCTTTGCATTGAGGGCTATCTGAAAACGACTGTGGCGCTGAAGTTGCCCGTGAATATGGAGTTGGTGGCATGTGAAGCCCGCATGTGGAGCATTCGTTTGTGTGGGATGCTCTACCAGGTTCATTCCTAGATAATGCACTGAAAGGGCACTAAGCATAGAGTGTGATAACTGAGTTTCCTTGAGAGCTGCTTGGAAGCCTGATGGTGTGTGAAGTTAGTGAGCCAAATGGAGTTGTTCTCCCACAAGAACCACTCGGCTGATCCTTCTTCAATATGCCCTTCACCAACATGCAGTGTTTCCTTGATTGAATTAGCTCTCACACCAATATTTGCGTCTAGAGCCTTTGCATTGAGGGCTATCTGAAAACGGCTGTGGCGCTGAAGTTGCCTGTGAATGTGGAGTTGGTGGCATGTGAACCCCTCATGTGGAACATTCGTTTGTGTGGGATGCTCTACCAGGTTCATTTCTAGATAATGCACTGAAAGGGCACTAAGCATAGAGTGTGAAAACTGAGTTTCCTTGAGAGCTGCTTAGAAGCCTGATGGTGTGTGCAGTTAGTGAGCCAAATGGAGTTGTTCTCCCACAAGAACCACTCGGCTGATCCTTCTTCAATATGCCCTTCACCAACATGCAGTGTTTCCTTGATTGAATTAGCTCTCACACCAATATTTGTGTCTAGAGCCTTTGCATTGAGGGCTATTTGAAAACGGCTGTGGCGCTGAGGTTGCCTGTGAATGTGGAGTTGGTGGCATGTGAAACCCGCATGTGGAGCATTCGTTTGTGTGGGATGCTCTATCAGGTTCATTCCTAGATAATGCACTCAAAGGGCACTAAGCATAGAGTGTGAAAACTGAGTTTCCTTGAGAGCTGCTTGGAAGCCTGATGGTGTGTGAAGTTAGTGAGCCAAATGGAGTTGTTCTCCCACAAGAACCACTCGGCTGATCCTTCTTCAATATGCCCTTCACCAACATGCAGTGTTTCCTTGATTGAATTAGCTCTCACACCAATATTTGCGTCTAGAGCCTTTGCATTGAGGGCTATCTGAAAACGGCTGTGGCGCTGAAGTTGCCTGTGAATGTGGAGTTGGTGGCATGTGAAACCCGCATGTGGAGCATTGGTTTGTGTGGGATGTTCACCAAGCTTCATTTCAGTCCAAGGCACTCAATGGGCACTAAGCATAGAGTGTGAAAACTGAGTTCCTTGAGAGCTGCTTGGAAGCCTGATGGTGTGTGAAGTTAGTGAGCCAAATGGAGTTGTTCTCCCACAAGAACCACTCGGCTGATTCTTCTTCAATATGCCCTTCACCAACATGCAGTGTTTCCTTGATTGAATTAGCTCTCACACCAATATTTGCGTCTAGAGCCTTTGCATTGAGGGCAACCAGAAAATGGCTGTGGCGCTGATGTTGCCTGTGAATGTGGAGTTGGGGGCATGTGAAACCCGCATGTGGAGCATTCGTTTGTGTGGGATGCTCTACCATGATCATTCCTAGATAATGCACTCAAAGGGCACTAAGCATAGAGTGTGAAAACTGAGTTTCCTTGAGAGCTGCTTGGAAGCCTGATGGTGTGTGAAGTTAGTGAGCCAAATGGAGTTGTTCTCCCACAAAAGCCACTCGGCTGATCCTTCTTCAATATGCCCTTCACCAACATGCAGTGTTTCCTTGATTGAATTAGCTCTCACACCAATATTTGCGTCTAGAGCCTTTGCATTGAGGGCTATCTGAAAACGGCTGTGGCGCTGAAGTTGCCTGTGAATGTGGAGTTGGTGGCATGTGAAACCCGCATGTGGAGCATTGGTTTGTGTGGGATGCTCACCAAGCTTCATTTCAGTCCTAGGCACTCAAAGGGCACTAAGCATAGAGTGTGAAAACTGAGTTTCCTTGAGAGCTGCTTGGAAGCCTGATGGTGTGTGAAGTTAGTGAGCCAAATGGAGTTGTTCTCCCACAAGAACCACTCGGCTGATCCTTCTTCAATATGCCCTTCACCAACATGCAGTGTTTCCTTGATTGAATTAGCTTTCACACCAATATTTGCGCCTTTGCATTGAGGGCTATCTGAAAACGGCTGTGGCGCTGAAGTTGCCTAATAATGTGGAGTTGGTGGCATGTGAAACTTGCATGTGGAGCATTCGTTTGTGTGGGATACTCTACCAGGTTCATTCCTAGATAATGCACTCAAAGGGCACTAAGCATAGAGTGTGAAAACTGAGTTTCCTTGAGAGCTGCTTGGAAGCCTGATGGTGTGTGAAGTTAGTGAGCCAAATGGAGTTGTTCTCCCACAAGAACCACTCAGCTGATCCTTCTTCAATATGCCCTTCACCAACATGCAATGTTTCCTTGATTGAATTAGCTCTCACACCAATATTTGCGTCTAGAGACTTTGCATTGAGGGCTATCTGAAAACGGCTGTGGCGCTGAAGTTGCCTGTGAATGTGGAGTTGGTGGCATGTGAAACCCGCATGTGGAGCATTTGTTTGTGTGGGATGCTCACCAAGCTTCATTTCAGGTCTAGGCTCTCAAAGCGCATTAAGCATAGAGTGTGAAAACTGAGATTCCTTGAGAGCTGCTTGGAAGCCTGATGGTGTGTGAATATTAGTGAGCCAAATGGAGTTGTTCTCCCACAAGAACCATTTGGCTGATCCTTCTTCAATATGCCCTTCACCAACATGAAGTGTTTCCTTGATTGAATTAGCTCTCACACCAATATTTGCGTCTAGAGCCTTTGCATTGAGGGCTATCTGAAAACGGCTGTGGTGCTGAAGTTGCCTGTGAATGTGGAGTTGGAGGCATGTGAAACCCTCATGTGGAACATTCGTTTGTGTGGGATGCTCTACCAGGTTCATTCCTAGATAATGCACTGAAAGGGCACTAAGCATAGAGTGTGAAAACTGAGTTTCCTTGAGAGCTGCTTGGAAGCCTGATGGTGTGTGAAGTTAGTGAGCCAAATGGAGTTGTTCTCCCACAAGAACCACTCGGCTGATCCTTCTTCAATATGCCTTTCACCAACATGCAGTGTTTCCTTGATTGAATTAGCTCTCACACCAATATTTGCGTCTAGAGCCTTTGCATTGAGGGCTATCTGAAAACGGCTGTGGCGCTGAAGTTGCCTGTGAATGTGGAGTTGGTGGCATGTGAAACCCTCATGTGGAGCATTGGTTTGTGTGGGATGCTCACCAAGCTTCATTTCAGGCCTAGGCACTCAAAGCACACTAAGCATAGAGTGTGAAAACTGAGTTTCCTTGAGAGCTGCTTGGAAGCCTGATGGTGTGTGAAGTTAGTGAGCCAAATGGAGTTGTTCTCCCACAAGAACCACTCGGCTGATCCTTCTTCAATATGCCCTTCACCAACATGCAGTGTTTCCTTGATTGAATTAGCTCTCACACCAATATTTGCGTCTAGAGCCTTTGCATTGAGGGCTATCTGAAAACGGATGTGGCGCTGAAGTTGCCTGTGAATGTGGAGTTGGTGGCATGTGAAACCCTCATGTGGAGCATTGGTTTGTGTGGGATGCTCACCAAGCTTCATTTCAGGCCTAGTCTCTCAAAGCGCATTAAGCATAGAGTGTGAAACTGAGTTTCCTTGAGAGCTGCTTGGAAGCCTGATGGTGTGTGAATATTAGTGAGCCAAATGGAGTTGTTCTCCCAGAAGAACCACTCGGCTGATTCTTCTTCAATATGCCCTTCACCAACATGCAGTGTTTCCTTGATTGAATTAGCTCTCACACCAATATTTGCGTCTAGAGCCTTTGCATTGAGGGCTATCTGAAAACGGCTTTGGCGCTGAAGTTGCCTGTTAATGTGGAGTTGGTGGCATGTGAAACCCGAATGTGGAGCATTCGTTTTTGTGGGATGCTCACCAAGCTTCATTTCAGTCCTAGGCACTCAAATGGGCACTAAGCATAGAGTGTGAAAAGTGAGTTTCCTTGAGAGCTGCTTGGAAGCCTGATGGTGTGTGAAGTTAGTGAGCCAAATGGAGTTGTTCTCCCACAAGAACCTCTCGGCTGATTCTTCTTCAATATGCCCTTCACCAACATGCAGTGTTTCCTTGATTGAATTAGCTCTCACACCAATATTTGCGTCTAGAGCCTTTGCATTGAGGGCTATCTGAAAACGACTGTGGCGCTGAAGTTGCCTGTGAATGTGGAGTTGGTGGCATGTGAAACCCGAATGTGGAGCATTTGTTTGTGTGGGATGCTCACCAAGCTTCATTTCTGGCCTAGGCACTCAAAGCACACTAAGCATAGAGTGTGAAAACTGAGGTTTCCTTGAGAGCTGCTTGGAAGCCTGATGGTGTGTGAAGTTAGTGAGCCAAATGGAGTTGTTCTCCCACAAGAACCACTCGGCTGATCCTTCTTCAATATGCCCTTCACCAACATGCAGTGTTTCCTTGATTGAATTAGCTCTCACACACCAATATTTGTGTCTAGAGGCTTTGCATTGAGGGCTATCTGAAAACGGCTGTGGGCGCTGAAGTTGCCTGTGAATGTGGAGTTGGTGGCATGTGAAACCCGCATGTGGAGCATTCGTTTGTGTGGGGATGCTCTACCAGGTTCATTCCTAGATAATGCACTCAAAGGGCACTAAGCATAGAGTGTGAAAACTGAGTTTTCCTTGAGAGCTGCTTGGAAGCCTGATGGTGTGTGAAGTTAGTGAGCCAAATGGAGATGTTCTCCCACAAGAACCACTCGGCTGATCCTTCTTCAATATGCCCGTTCACCAACATGCAGTGTTTCCTTGATTGAATTAGCTCTCACACCAATATTTGCGTCTAGAGCCTTTGCATTGAGCGCTATCTGAAAACGGCTGTGGCGCTGAAATTGCCTGTGAATGTGGAGTTGGTGGCATGTGAAACTCGCATGTGGAGCATTGGTTTGTGTGGGGATGCTCACCAAGCTTCATTTCAGTCCTAGACACTCAAAGCACACTAAGCATAGAGTGTGAAAACTGAGTTTCCTTGAGAGCTGCTTGGAAGCCTGATGGTGTGTGAAGTTAGTGAGCCAAATGGAGTTGTTCTCCCACAAGAACCACTCGGCTGATCCTTCTTCAATATGCCCTTCACCAACATGCAGTGTTTCCTTGATTGAATTAGCTCTCACACCAATATTTGCGTCTAGAGCCTTTGCATTGAGGGCTATCTGAAAACGGCTGTGGCGCTGAAGTTGCCCGTGAATATGGAGTTGGTGGCATGTGAAACCCGCATGTGGAGCATTGGTTTGTGTGGGATGCTCACCAAGCTTCATTTCTGTCCTAGGCACTCAAAGGGCACTAAGCATAGAGTGTGAAAACTGAGTTTCTTTGAGAGCTGCTTGGAAGCCTGATGGTGTGTGAAGTTAGTGAGCCAAATGGAGTTGTTCTCCCACAAGAACCACTCGGCTGATTCTTCTTCAATATTCCCTTCACCAACATGCAGTGTTTCCTTGATTGAATTAGCTCTCCACACCAATATTTGCGTCTAGAGCCTTTGCATTGAGGGCTACCTGAAAACGGCTGTGGCGCTGAAGTTGCCTGTGAATGTGGAGTTGGTGGCATGTGAAACCCACATGTGGAGCATTCGTTTGTGTCGGATGCTCTACCATGGTCATTCCTAGACAATGCACTCAAAGGGCACTAAGCATAGAGTGTGAAAACTGAGTTTCCTTGAGAGCTGCTTGGAAGCCTGATGGTGTGTGAAGTTAGTGAGCCAAATGGAGTTGTTCTCCCACAAAAGCCACTCGGCTGATCCTTCTTCAATATGCCCTTCACCAACATGCAGTGTTTCCTTGATTGAATTAGCTTTCAACAACAATATTTGCGTCTAGAGCCTTTGCATTAAGGGCTATCTGAAAAACGGCTGTGGCGCTGAAGTTGCCTGATAATGTGGAGTTGGTGGCATGTGAAACCCGCATGTGGAGCATTCGTTTGTGTGGGATGCTCTACCAGGTTCATTCCTAGATAATGCACTGAAAGGGCACTAAGCATAGAGTGTGCAAACTGAGTTTCCTTGAGAGCTGCTTGGAAGCCTGATGGTGTGTGAAGTTAGTGAGCCAAATGGAGATGTTCTCCCACAAGAACCACTCGGCTGATCCTTCTTCAATATGCCCTTCACCAACATGCAGTGTTTCCTTGATTGAATTAGCTCTCACACCAATATTTGCGTCTAGAGCCTTTGCATTGAGCGCTATCTGAAAACGGCTGTGGCGCTGAAATTGCCTGTGAATGTGGAGTTGGTGGCATGTGAAACTCGCATGTGGAGCATTGGTTTGTGTGGGATGCTCACCAAGCTTCATTTCAGTCCTAGACACTCAAAGCACACTAAGCATAGAGTGTGAAAACTGAGTTTCCTTGAGAGCTGCTTGGAAGCCTGATGGTGTGTGAAGTTAGTGAGCCAAATGGAGTTGTTCTCCCACAAGAACCACTCGGCTGATCCTTCTTCAATATGCCCTTCACCAACATGCAGTGTTTCCTTGATTGAATTAGCTCTCACACCAATATTTGCGTCTAGAGCCTTTGCATTGAGGGCTATCTGAAAACGGCTGTGGCGCTGAAGTTGCCCGTGAATATGGAGTTGGTGGCATGTGAAACCCGCATGTGGAGCATTGGTTTGTGTGGGATGCTCACCAAGCTTCATTTCAGGCCTAGGCACTCAAAGGGCACTAAGCATAGAGTGTGAAAACTGAGTTTCTTTGAGAGCTGCTTGGAAGCCTGATGGTGTGTGAAGTTAGTGAGCCAAATGGAGTTGTTCTCCCACAAGAACCACTCGGCTGATTCTTCTTCAATATTCCCTTCACCAACATGCAGTGTTTCCTTGATTGAATTAGCTCTCACACCAATATTTGCGTCTAGAGCCTTTGCATTGAGGGCTACCTGAAAACGGCTGTGGCGCTGAAGTTGCCTGTGAATGTGGAGTTGGTGGCATGTGAAACCCACATGTGGAGCATTCGTTTGTGTGGGATGCTCTACCATGGTCATTCCTAGACAATGCACTCAAAGGGCACTAAGCATAGAGTGTGAAAACTGAGTTTCCTTGAGAGCTGCTTGGAAGCCTGATGGTGTGTGAAGTTAGTGAGCCAAATGGAGTTGTTCTCCCACAAAAGCCACTCGGCTGATCCTTCTTCAATATGCCCTTCACCAACATGCAGTGTTTCCTTGATTGAATTAGCTTTCACAACAATATTTGCGTCTAGAGCCTTTGCATTGAGGGCTATCTGAAAACGGCTGTGGCGCTGAAGTTGCCTGATAATGTGGAGTTGGTGGCATGTGAAACCCGCATGTGGAGCATTCGTTTGTGTGGGATGCTCTACCAGGTTCATTCCTAGATAATGCACTCAAAGGGCACTAAGCATAGAGTGTGAAAACTGAGTTTCCTTGAGAGCTGCTTGGAAGCCTGATGGTGTGTGAAGTTAGTGAGCCAAATGGAGTTGTTCTCCCACAAGAACCACTCGGCTGATCCTTCTTCAATATGCCCTTCACCAACATGCAGTGTTTCCTTGATTGAATTAGCTCTCACACCAATATTTGCGTCTAGAGCCTTTGCATTGAGGGCTATCTGAAAACGGCTGTGACGCTGAAGGTGCCTGTGAATGTGGAGTTGGTGGCATGTGAAACCTGCATGTGGAGCATTCGTTTGTGTGGGATACTCTACCAGGTTCATTCCTAGATAATGCACTCAAAGGGCACTAAGCATAGAGTGTGAAAACTGAGTTTCCTTGAGAGCTGCTTGGAAGCCTGATGGTGTGTGAAGTTAGTGAGCCAAATGGAGTTGTTCTCCCACAAGAACCACTCGGCTGATCCTTCTTCAATATGCCCTTCACCAACATGCAGTGTTTCCTTGATTGAATTAGCTCTCACACCAATATTTGCGTCTAGAGCCTTTGCATTGAGGGCTATCTGAAAACGGCTGTGGCGCTGAAGTTGCCTGTGAATGTGGAGTTGGTGGCATGTGAAACCCGCATGTGGAGCATTTGTTTGTGTGGGATGCTCACCAAGCTTCATTTCAGGTCTAGGCTCTCAAAGCGCATTAAGCATAGAGTGTGAAAACTGAGATTCCTTGAGAGCTGCTTGGAAGCCTGATGGTGTGTGAATATTAGTGAGCCAAATGGAGTTGTTCTCCCACAAGAAACACTCGGCTGATCCTTCTTCAATATGCCCTTCACCAACATGAAGTGTTTCCTTGATTGAATTAGCTCTCACACCAATATTTGCGTCTAGAGCCTTTGCATTGAGGGCTATCTGAAAACGACTGTGGCGCTGAAGTTGCCTGTGAATGTGGAGTTGGAGGCATGTGAAACCCTCATGTGGAACATTCGTTTGTGTGGGATGCTCTACCAGGTTCATTCCTAGATAATGCACTGAAAGGGCACTAAGCATAGAGTGTGAAAACTGAGTTTCCTTGAGAGCTGCTTGGAAGCCTGATGGTGTGTGAAGTTAGTGAGCCAAATGGAGTTGTTCTCCCACAAGAACCACTCGGCTGATTCTTCTTCAATATGCCCTTCACCAACATGCAGTGTTTCCTTGATTGAATTAGCTCTCACACCAATATTTGCGTCTAGAGCCTTTGCATTGAGGGCTATCTGAAAACGGCTGAGGCGCTGAAGTTGCCTGTGAATGTGGAGTTGGTGGCATGTGAAACCCGCATGTGGAGCATTCGTTTGTGTGGGATGCTCACCAAGCTTCATTTCAGTCCTAGGCACTCAAAGGGCACTAAGCATAGAGTGTGAAAACTGAGTTTCCTTGAGAGCTGCTTGGAAGCCTGATGGTGTGTGAAGTTAGTGAGCCAAATGGAGTTGTTCTCCCACAAGAACCACTCAGCTGATCCTTCTTCAATATGCCCTTCACCAACATGCACTGTTTCCTTGATTGAATTAGCTCTCACACCAATATTTGCGTCTAGAGCCTTTGCATTGAGGGCTATCTGAAAACGGCTGTGGCGCTGAAGTTGCCTGTGAATGTGGAGTTGGTGGCATGTGAAACCCGCATGTGGAGCATTCGTTTGTGTGGGATGCTCACCAAGCTTCATTTCAGTCCTAGGCACTCAAAGGGCACTAAGCATAGAGTGTGAAAACTGAGTTTCTTTGAGAGCTGCTTGGAAGCCTGATGGTGTGTGAAGTTAGTGAGCCAAATGGAGTTGTTCTCCCACAAGAACCACTCGGCTGATCCTTCTTCAATATGCCCTTCACCAACATGCAGTGTTTCCTTGATTGAATTAGCTCTCACACCAATATTTGCGTCTAGAGCCTTTGCATTGCGGGCTATCTGAATACGGCTGTGGCGCTGAAGTTGCCTGTGAATGTGGAGTTGGTGGCATGTGAAACCCGAATGTGGAGCATTTGTTTGTGTGGGATGCTCTACCAGGTTCATTCCTAGATAATGCACTCAAAGGGCACTAAGCATAGAGTGTGAAAACTGAGTTTCCTTGAGAGCTGCTTGGAAGCCTGATGGTGTGTGAAGTTAGTGAGCCAAATGGAGTTGTTCTCCCACAAAAGCCACTCGGCAGATCCTTCTTCAATATGCCCTTCACCAACATGCAGTGTTTCCTCGATTGAATTTGCTCTCACACCAATATTTGCGTCTAGAGCCTTTGCATTGAGGGCTATCTGAAAACGGCTGTGGCGCTGAAGTTGCCTGTGAATGTGGAGCTGGTGGCATGTGAAACCCGCATGTGGAGCATTTGTTTGTGTGGGATGCTCACCAAGCTTCATTTCAGTCCTAGGCACTCAAAGGGCACTAAGCATAGAGTGTGAAAACTGAGTTTCCTTGAGAGCTGCTTGGAAGCCTGATGGTGTGTGAAGTTAGTGAGCCAAATGGAGTTGTTCTCCCACAAGAACCACTCGGCTGATCCTTCTTCAATATGCCCTTCACCAACATGCAGTGTTTCCTTGATTGAATTAGCTCTCACACCAATATTTGCGTCTAGAGCCTTTGCATTGAGGGCTATCTGAAAACGGCTGTGGCGCTGAAGTTGCCTGTGAATGTGGAGTTGGTGGCATGTGAAACCTGCATGTGGAGCATTCGTTTGTGTGGGATACTCTACCAGGTTCATTCCTAGATAATGCACTCAAAGGGCACTAAGCATAGAGTGTGAAAACTGAGTTTCCTTGAGAGCTGCTTGGAAGCCTGATGGTGTGTGAAGTTAGTGAGCCAAATGGAGTTGTTCTCCCACAAGAACCACTCGGCTGATCCTTCTTCAATATGCCCTTCACCAACATGCAGTGTTTCCTTGATTGAATTAGCTCTCACACCAATATTTGCGTCTAGAGCCTTTGCATTGAGGGCTATCTGAAAACGGCTGTGGCGCTGAAGTTGCCTGTGAATGTGGAGTTGGTGGCATGTGAAACCCGCATGTGGAGCATTCGTTTGTGTGGGATGTTCACCAAGCTTCTTTTCAGTCCAAGGCACTCAAAAGGGCACTAAGCATAGAGTGTGAAAACTGAGTTTCTTTGAGAGCTGCTTGGAAGCCTGATGGTGTGTGAAGTTAGTGAGCCAAATGGAGTTGTTCTCCCACAAGAACCACTCGACTGATCCTTCTTCAATATGCCCTTCACCAACATGCAGTGTTTCCTTGATTGAATTAGCTCTCACACCAATATTTGCGTCTAGAGCCTTTGCATTGCGGGCTATCCGAAAACGGCTGTGGCGCTGAAGTTGCCTGTGAATGTGGAGTTGGTGGCATGTGAAACCCGAATGTGGAGCATTTGTTTGTGTGGGATGCTCTAACAGGTTCATTCCTAGATAATGCACTGAAAGGGCACTAAGCATAGAGTGTGAAAACTGAGTTTCCTTGAGAGCTGCTTGGAAGCCTGATGGTGTGTGAAGTTAGTGAGCCAAATGGAGTTGTTCTCCCACAAGAACCACTCGGCTGATCCTTCTTCAATATGCCCTTCACCAACATGCAGTGTTTCCTTGATTGAATTAGCTCTCACACTAATATTTGCGTCTAGAGCCTTTGCATTGAGGGCTATCTGAAAACGGCTGTGGCGCTGAAGTTGCCTGTGAATGTGGAGTTGGTGGCATGTGAAACCCGCATGTGGAGCATTCGTTCGTGTGGGATGCTCACCAAGCTTCATGTCAGTCCTAGGCACTCAAAGGGCACTAAGCATAGAGTGTGAAAACTGAGTTTCCTTGAGAGCTGCTTGGAAGCCTGATGGTGTGTGAAGTTAGTGAGCCAAATGGAGTTGTTCTCCCACAAGAACCACTCGGCTGATCCTTCTTCAATATGCCCTTCACCAACATGCAGTGTTTCCTTGATTGAATTAGCTCTCACACCAATATTTGCGTCTAGAGCCTTTGCATTGAGGGCTATCTGAAAACGGCTGTGGCGCTGAAATTGCCTGTGAATGTGGAGTTGGTGGCATGTGAAACCCGCATGTGGAGCATTCGTTTGTGTGGGATGCTCACCAAGCTTCATTTCAGTCCTAGGCACTCAAAGGGCACTAAGCATAGAGTGTGAAAACTGAGTTTCCTTGTAAGCTGCTTGGAAGCCTGATGGTGTGTGGAGTTAGTGAGCCAAATGGAGTTGTTCTCCCACAAGAACCACTCGGCTGATTCTTCTTCAATATGCCCTTCACCAACATGCAGTGTTTCCTTGATTGAATTAGCTCTCACACCAATATTTGCGTCTAGAGCCTTTGCATTGAGGGCTATCTGAAAACGGCTGTGGCGCTGAAGTTGCCTGTGAATGTGGAGTTGGTGGCATGTGAAACTCGAATGTGGAGCATTTGTTTGTGTGGGATGCTCACCAAGCTTCATTTCAGGTCTAGGCTCTCAAAGCGCATTAAGCATAGAGTGTGAAAACTGAGATTTCTTGAGAGCTGCTTGGAAGCCTGATGGTGTGTGAATATTAGTGAGCCAAATGGAGTTGTTCTCCCACAAGAACCACTCGGCTGATCCTTCTTCAATATGCCCTTCACCAACATGCAGTGTTTCCTTGATTGAATTAGCTCTCACACCAATATTTGCGTCTAGAGCCTTTGCATTGATTGCTATCTGAAAACGGCTGTGGTGCTGAAGTTGCCTGTGAATGTGGAGTTGGTGGCATGTGAAACCCTCATGTGGAGCATTGGTTTGTGTGGGATGCTCTAAGAGGTTCATTCCTAGATAATGCACTCAAAGGGCACTAAGCATAGAGTGTGCAAACTGAGTTTCCTTGAGAGGCTGCTTGGAAGCCTGATGGTGTGTGAAGTTAGTGAGCCAAATGGAGTTGTTCTCCCACAAGAA
This sequence comes from Ochotona princeps, assembly GCF_030435755.1. NCBI lineage: Eukaryota > Metazoa > Chordata > Mammalia > Lagomorpha > Ochotonidae > Ochotona > Ochotona princeps. Next base: position 9,905 of record NW_026696890.1, on the reverse strand, counting down.
CCACTCGGCTGATCCTTCTTCAATATGCCCTTCACCAACATGCAGTGTTTCCTCGATTGAATTAGCTCTCACACCAATATTTGCGTCTAGAGCCTTTGCATTGAGGGCTATCTGAAAACGGCTGTGGCGCTGAAGTTGCCTGTGAATGTGGAGTTGGTGGCATGTGAAACCCGCATGTGGAGCATTCGTTTGTGTGGGATGCTCACCAAGCTTCATTTCAGTCCTAGGCACTCAAAGGGCACTAAGCATAGAGTGTGAAAACTGAGTTTCCTTGAGAGCTGCTTGGAAGCCTGATGGTGTGTGAAGTTAGTGAGCCAAATGGAGTTGTTCTCCCACAAGAACCACTCGGCTGATCCTTCTTCAATATGCCCTTCCACCAACATGCAGTGTTTCCTTGATTGAATTAGCTCTCACACCAATATTTGCGTCTAGAGCCTTTGCATTGAGGGCTATCTGAAAACGGCTGTGGTGCTGAAGTTGCCTGTGAATGTGGAGTTGGTGGCATGTGAACCCCTCATGTGGAACATTCGTTTGTGTGGGATGCTCTACCATGGTTCATTCCTAGATAATGCACTGAAAGGGCACTAAGCATAGAGTGTGAAAACTGAGTTTCCTTGAGAGCTGCTTAGAAGCCTGATGGTGTGTGAAGTTAGTGAGCCAAATGGAGTTGTTCTCCCACAAGAACCACTCGGCTGGTCCTTCTTCAATATGCCCTTCACCAACATGCAGTGTTTCCTTGATTGAATTAGCTCTCACACCAATATTTGCGTCTAGAGCCTTTGCATTGAGGGCTATCTGAAAACGGCTGTGGCGCTGAGGTTGCCTGTGAATGTGGAGTTGGTGGCATGTGAAACCCGCATGTGGAGCATTCGTTTGTGTGGGATGCTCTATCAGGTTCATTCCTAGATAATGCACTCAAAGGGCACTAAGCATAGAGTGTGAAAACTGAGTTTCCTTGAGAGCTGCTTGGAAGCCTGATGGTGTGTGAAGTTAGTGAGCCAAATGGAGTTGTTCTCCCACAAGAACCACTCGGCTGATCCTTCTTCAATATGCCCTTCACCAACATGCAGTGTTTCCTTGATTGAATTATCTCTCACACCAATATTTGCGTCTAGAGCCTTTGCATTGAGGGCTATCTGAAAACGGCTGTGGCGCTGAAGTTGCCTGTGAATGTGGAGTTGGTGGCATGTGAAACCCGCATGTGGAGCATTGCTTTGTGTGGGATGCTCACCAAGCTTCATTTCAGTCCTAGGCACTCAAAGGGCACTAAACATAGAGTGTGAAAACTGAGTTTCCTTGAGAGCTGCTTGGAAGCCTGATGGTGTGTGAAGTTTATGAGCCAAATGGAGTTGTTCTCCCACGAGAACCACTCAGCTGATCCTTCTTCAATATGCCCTTCACCAACATGCAGTGTTTCCTTGATTGAATTAGCTCTCACACCCAATATTTGCCTCTAGAGCCTTTGCATTGAGGGCTATCTGAAAACGGCTGTGGCGCTGAAATTGCCTGTGAATGTGGAGTTGGTGGCATGTGAAACCCGCACGTGGAGCATTCGTTTGTGTGGGATGCTCACCAAGCTTCATTTCAGTCCTAGGCACTCAAAGGGCACTAAGCATAGAGTGTGAAAACTGAGTTTCCTTGGAAGATGCTTGGAAGCCTGATGGTGTGTGGAGTTAGTGAGCCAAATGGAGTTGTTCTCCCACAAGAACCACTCGGCTGATTCTTCTTCAATATGCCCTTCACCAACATGCAGTGTTTCCTTGATTGAATTAGCTCTCACACCAATATTTGCGTCTAGAGCCTTTGCATTGAGGGCTATCTGAAAACGGCTGTGGCGCTGAAGTTGCCTGTGAATGTGGAGTTGGTGGCATGTGAAACTCGAATGTGGAGCATTTGTTTGTGTGGGATGCTCACCAAGCTTCATTTCAGGTCTAGGCTCTCAAAGCGCATTAAGCATAGAGTGTGCAAACTGAGTTTCCTTGAGAGCTGCTTGGAAGCCTGATGGTGTGTGAAGTTAGTGAGCCAAATGGAGTTATTCTCCCACAAGAACCACTCGGCTGATCCTTCTTCAATATGCCCTTCACCAACATGCAGTGTTTCCTTGATTGAATTAGCTCTCACACCAATATTTGCGTCTAGAGCCTTTGCATTGAGGGCTATCTGAAAACAGCTGTGGCGCTGAAGTTGCCTGTGAATGTGGAGTTGGTGGCATGTGAAACCCGCATGTGGAGCATTCGTTTGTGTGGGATGCTCTACCAGGTTCATTCCTAGATAATGCACTGAAAGGGCACTAAGCATAGAGTGTGCAAACTGAGTTTCCTTGAGAGCTGCTTGGAAGCCTGATGGTGTGTGAAGTTAGTGAGTCAGATGCAGTTGTTCTCCCACAAGAACCACTCGGCTGATCCTTCTTCAATATGCCCTTCACCAACATGCAGTGTTTCCTTGATTGAATTAGCTCTCACACCAATATTTGTGTCTAGAGCCTTTGCATTGAGGGCTATCTGAAAACGGCTGTGGCGCTGAAGTTGCCTGTGAATGTGGAGTTGGTGGCATGTGAAACCCGCATGTGGAGCATTCGTTTGTGTGGGATGCTCTACCAGGTTCATTCCTAGATAATGCACTGAAAGGGCACTAAGCATAGAGTGTGCAAACTGAGTTTCCTTGAGAGCTGCTTGGAAGCCTGATGGTGTGTGAAGTTAGTGAGCCAAATGGAGTTGTTCTCCCACAAGAACCACTCGGCTGATTCTTCTTCAATATGCCCTTCAGAAACATGCAGTGTTTCCTTGATTGAATTAGCTCTCACACCAATACTTGAGTCTAGAGCCTTTGCATTGAGGGCTATCTGAAAACGACTGTGGTGCTGAAGTTGCCTGTGAATGTGGAGTTGGTGGCATGTGAAACCCGCAAGTGGAGCATTCGTTTGTGTGGGATGCTCTACCAGGTTCATTCCTAGATAATGCACTGAAAGAGCACTAAGCATAGAGTGTGAAAACTGAGTTTCCTTGAGAGCTGCTTGGAAGCCTGATGGTGTGTGAGGTTAGTGAGCCAAATGGAGTTGTTCTCCCACAAGAACCACTCGGCTGATCCTTCTTCAATATGCCCTTCACCAACATGCAGTGTTTCCTTGATTGAATTAGCTCTCACACCAATATTTGCGTCTAGAGCCTTTGCATTGAGGGCTATCAGAAAATGGCTGTGGCGCTGATGTTGCCTGTGAATGTGGAGTTGGTGGCATGTGAAACCCGCATGTGGAGCATTCGTTTGTGTGTGATGCTCTACCAGGTTCATTCCTAGATAATGCACTGAAAGGGCACTAAGCATAGAGTGTGAAAACTGAGTTTCCTTGAGAGCTGCTTGGAAGCCTGATGGTGTGTGAGGTTAGTGAGCCAAATGGAGTTGTTCTCCCACAAGAACCACTCGGCTGATCCTTCTTCAATATGCCCTTCACCAACATGCAGTGTTTCCTTGATTGAATTAGCTCTCACACCAATATGTGCGTCTAGAGCCTTTGCATTGAGGGCTATCTGAAAACGGCTGTGGCGCTGAAGTTGCCTGTGAATGTGGAGTTGGTGGCATGTGAAACCCGCATGTGGAGCATTCGTTTGTGTGGGATGTTCACCAAGCTTCATTTCAGTCCAAGGCACTCAAAGGGCACTAAGCATAGAGTGTGAAAACTGAGTTTCCTTGAGAGCTGCTTGGAAGCCTGATGGTATGTGAAGTTAGTGAGCCAAATGGTGTTGTTCTCCCACAAAAACCACTCGGGTGATCCTTCTTCAATATGCCCTTCACCAACATGCAGTGTTTCCTTGATTGAATTAGCTCTCACACCAATATTTGCATCTAGAGCCTTTGCATTGAGGGCTATCTGAAAACGGCTGTGGCGCTGAAGTTGCCTGTGAATGTGGAGTTGGTGGCATGTGAAACCCGCATGTGGAGCATTAGTTTGTGTGGGATGCTCACCAAACTTCATTTCAGTCCTAGGCACTCAAAGGGCACTAAACATAGAGTGTGAAAACTGAGTTTCCTTGAGAGCTGCTTGGAAGCCTGATGGTGTGTGAAGTTAGTGAGCCAAATGGAGTTGTTCTCCCACAAGAACCACTCGGCTGATCCTTCTTCAATATGCCCTTCACCAACATGCAGTGTTTCCTTGATTGAATTAGCTCTCACACCAATATTTGCGTCTAGAGCCTTTGCATTGAGGGCTATCAGAAAATGGCTGTGGCGCTGAAGTTGCCTGTGAATGTGGAGTTGGTGGCATGTGAAACCCGCATGTGGAGCATTCGTTTGTGTGGGATGTTCACCAAGCTTCATTTCAGTCCAAGGCACTCAAAGGGCACTAAGCATAGAGTGTGAAAACTGAGTTTCCTTGAGAGCTGCTTGGAAGCCTGATGGTATGTGAAATTAGTGAGCCAAATGGAGTTGTTCTCCCACAAAAACCACTCGGGTGATCCTTCTTCAATATGCCCTTCACCAACATGCAGTGTTTCCTTGATTGAATTAGCTCTCACAACAATATTTGCATCTAGAGCCTTTGCATTGAGGGCTATCTGAAAACGGCTGTTCCACTGAAGTTGCCTGTGAATGTGGAGTTGGTGGCATGTGAAACCCGCATGTGGAGCATTCGTTTGTGTGGGATGCTCACCAAACTTCATTTCAGTCCTAGGCACTCAAAGGGCACTAAACAAAGAGTGTGAAAACTGAGTTTCCTTGAGAGCTGCTTGGAAGCCTGATGGTGTGTGAAGTTAGTGAGCCAAATGGAGTTGTTCTCCCACAAGAACCACTCGGCTGATCCTTCTTCAATATGCCCTTCACCAACATGCAGTGTTTCCTCGATTGAATTAGCTCTCACACCAATATTTGCGTCTAGAGCCTTTGCATTGAGGGCTATCTGAAAACGGCTGTGGCGCTGATGTTGCCTGTGAATGTGGAGTTGGTGGCATGTGAAACCCGCATGTGGAGCATTCGTTTGTGTGGGATGCTCTACCAGGTTCATTCCTAGATAATCCACTGAAAGGGCACTAAGCATAGAGTGTGCAAACTGAGTTTCCTTGAGAGCTGCTTGGAAGCCTGATGGTGTGTGAAGTTAGTGAGCCAGATGGAGTTGTTCTCCCACAAGAACCACTCGGCTGATCCTTCTTCAATATGCCCTTCACCAACATGCAGTGTTTCCTTGATTGAATTAGCTCTCACACCAATATTTGCGTCTAGAGCCTTTGCATTGAGGGCTATCTGAAAACGGCTGTGGCGCTGAAGTTGCCTGTGAATGTGGAGTTGGTGGCATGTGAAACCCGCATGTGGAGCATTCGTTTGTGTGGGATGCTCTACCAGGTTCATTCCTAGATAATGCACTCAAAGGGCACTAAGCATAGAGTGTGAAAACTGAGTTTCCTTGAGAGCTGCTTGGAAGCCTGATGGTGTGTGAAATTAGTGAGCCAAATGGAGTTGTTCTCCCACAAGAACCACTCGGCTGATCCTTCTTCAATATGCCCTTCACCAACATGCAGTGTTTCCTTGATTGAATTATCTCTCACACCAATATTTGCGTCTAGAGCCTTTGCATTGAGGGCTATCTGAAAAAAACGGCTGTGGCGCTGAAGTTGCCTGTGAATGTGGAGTGGTGGCATTTGAAACCCGCATGTGGAGCATTCGTTTGTGTGGGATGCTCTACCAGGTTCATTCCTAGATAATGCACTCAAAGGGCACTAAACATAGAGTGTGCAAATTGAGTTTCCTTGAGAGCTGCTTGGAAGCCTGATGGTGTGTGAAGTTACTGAGCCAAATGGAGTTGTTCTCCCACAAGAACCACTCAGCTGATTCTTCTTCAATATGCCCTTCAGAAACATGCAGTGTTTCCTTGATTGAATTAGCTCTCACACCAATATTTGCGTCTAGAGCCTTTGCATTGAGGGCTATCTGAAAACGACTGTGGCGCTGAAGTTGCCTGTGAATGTGGAGTTGGTGGCATGTGAAACCCGCAAGTGGAGCATTCGTTTGTGTGGGATGCTCACCAAGCTTCATTTCTGTCCTAGGCACTCAAAGGGCACTAAGCATAGAGTGTGAAAACTGAGTTTCCTTGAGAGCTGCTTGGAAGCCTGATGGTGTGTGAAGTTAGTGAGCCAAATGGAGTTGTTCTCCCACAAGAACCACTCGGCTGATCCTTCTTCAATATGCCCTTCACCAACATGCAGTGTTTTCCTTGATTGAATTAGCGCTCACACCACTATTTGCGTCTAGAGCCTTTGCATTGAGGGGCTATCTGAAAACGGCTGTGGCGCTGAAGTTGCCTGTGAATGTGGAGTTGGTGGCATGTGAAACCCGCATGTGGAGCATTGGTTTGTGTGGGATGCTCACCAAGCCTTCATTTCAGGCCTAGGCACTCAAAGCGCACTAAGCATAGAGTGTGAAAACTGAGTTTCCTTGAGAGCTGCTTGGAAGCCTGATGGTGTGTGAGGTTAGTGGAGCCAAATGGAGTTGTTCTCCCACAAGAACCACTCGGCTGATCCTTCTTCAATATGCCCTTCACCAACATGCAGTGTTTCCTCGATTGAATTAGCTCTCACACCAATATTGCGTCTAGAGCCTTTGCATTGAGGCTATCTGAAAAACGGCTGTGGTGCTGAAGTTGCCTGTGAATGTGGAGTTGGTGGCATGTAAACCCGCATGTGGAGCATTCGTTTTTGTGGGATGCTCTACCAGGTTCATTCCTAGATAATGCACTGAAAGGGCACTAAGCATAGAGTGTGAAAACTGAGTTTCCTTGAGAGCTGCTTGGAAGCCTGATGGTGTGTGAAGTTAGTGAGCCAAATGGAGTTGTTCTCCCACAAGAACCACTCGGGCTGATCCTTCTTCAATATGCCCTTCACCAACATGCAGTGTTTCCTGATTGAATTAGCGCTCACACCAATATTTGCGTCTAGAGCCTTTGCATTGAGGGCTATCTGAAAACGGCTGTGGCGCTGAAGTTGGCCTGTGAATGTGGAGTTGGTGGCATGTGAAACCCCGCATGTGGAGCATTCGTTTGTGTGGGATGCTCACCAAGCTTCATTTCAGTCCTAGGCACTCAAAGGGCACTAAACATAGAGTGTGAAAACTGAGTTTCCTTGAGAGCTGCTTGGAAGCCTGATGGTGTGTGAAGTTAGTGAGCCAAATGGAGTTGTTCTCCCACAAGAACCACTCGGCTGATCCTTCTTCAATATGCCCTTCACCAACATGCAGTGTTTCCTCGATTGAATTAGCTCTCACACCAATATTTGCGTCTAGAGCCTTTGCATTGAGGGCTATCTGAAAAACGGCTGTGGCGCTGAAGTTGCCTGTGAAATGTGGAGTTGGTGGCATGTAAAACCCGCATGTGGAGCATTTGTTTGTGTGGGATGCTCTACCAGGTCATTCCTAGATAATGCACTCAAAGGGCACTAAGCATAGAATGGTGAAAACTGAGTTTCCTTGAGAGCTGCTTGGAAGCCTGATGGTGTGTGAGGTTAGTGAGCCAATGGAGTTGTTCTGCCACAAGAACCACTCGGCTGATCCTTCTTCAATATGCCCTTCACCAACATGCAGGTGTTTTCCTTGATTGAATTAGCTCTCACACCAATAATTGCGTCTAGAGCCTTTGCATTGAGGGCTATCTGAAAACGGCTGTGGCGCTGAAGTTGCCTGTGAATGTGGAGTTGGTGGCATGTGAAACCCGCATGTGGAGCATTCGTTTGTGTGGGATGTTCACCAAGCTTCATTTCAGTCCAAGGCACTCAAAGGGCACTAAGCATAGAGTGTGAAAACTGAGTTTCCTGAGAGCTGCTTGGAAGCCTGATGGTATGTGAAGTTAGTGAGCCAAATGGTGTTGTTTCTCCCACAAAAAACCACTCGGGTGATCCTTCTTCAATATGCCCTTCACCAACATGCAGTGTTTCCTTGATTGAATTTAGCTCTCACACCAATATTTGCATCTAGAGCCTTTGCATTGAGGGCTATCTGAAAACGGCTGTGGCGCTGAAGTTGCCTGTGAATGTGGAGTTGGTGGCATGTGAAACCCAGCATGTGGAGCATTAGTTTGTGTGGGATGCTCACCAAACTTCATTTCAGTCCTAGGCACTCAAAGGGCACTAAACATAGAGTGTGAAAACTGAGTTTCCTTGAGAGCTGCTTGGAAGCCTGATGGTGTGTGAAGTTAGTGAGCCAAATGGAGTTTGTTCTCCCACAAGAACCACTCGGCTGATCCTTCTTCAATATGCCCTTCACCAACATGCAGTGTTTCCTTGATTGAATTAGCTCTCACACCAATATTTGCGTCTAGAGCCTTTGCATGAGGCTATCAGAAAATGGCTGTGGCGCTGAAGTTGCCTGTGAATGTGGAGTGGTGGCATGTGAAACCCGCATGTGGAGCATTCGTTTGTGTGGGGATGTTCACCAAGCTTCATTTCAGTCCAAGGCACTCAAAGGGCACTAAGCATAGAGTGTGAAAACTGAGTTTCCTTGAGAGCTGCTTGGAAGCCTGATGGTATGTGAAATTAGTGAGCCAAATGGAGTTGTTCTCCACAAAAACCACTCGGGTGATCCTTCTTCAATATGCCCTTCACCAACATGCAGTGTTTCCTTGATTGAATTAGCTCTCACAACAATATTTGCATCTAGAGCCTTTGCATTGAGGGGCTATCTGAAAACGGCTGTTCCACTGAAGTTGCCTGTGAATGTGGAGTTGGTGGCATGTGAAACCCGCATGTGGAGCATTCGTTTGTGTGGGATGCTCACCAAACTTCATTTCAGTCCTAGGCACTCAAAGGGCACTAAACAAAGAGTGTGAAAAACTGAGTTTCCTTGAGAGCTGCTTGGAAGCCTGATGGTGTGTGAAGTTAGTGAGCCAAATGGAGTTGTTCTCCCACAAGAACCACTCGGCTGATCCTTCTTCAATATGCCCTTCAACCACATGCAGTGTTTCCTCGATTGAATTAGCTCTTCACACCCAATATTTGCGTCTAGAGCCTTTGCATTGAGGGCTATCTGAAAACGGCTGTGGCGCTGATGTTGCCTGTGAATGTGGAGTTGGTGGCATGTGAAACCCGCATGTGGAGCATTCGTTTGTGTGGGATGCTCCACCAGGTTCATTCCTAGATAATCCACTGAAAGGGCACTAAGCATAGAGTGTGCAACTGAGTTTCCTTGAGAGCTGCTTGGAAGCCTGATGGTGTGTGAAGTTAGTGAGCCAGATGGAGTTGTTCTCCCACAAGAACCACTCGGCTGATCCTTTCTTCAATATGCCCTTCACCAACATGCAGTGTTTCCTTGATTGAATTAGCTCTCACACCAATATTTGCGTCTAGAGCCTTGCATGAGGGCTATCTGAAAACGGCTGTGCGCTGAAGTTGCCTGTGAATGTGGAGTTGGTGGCATGTGAAACCCGCATGTGGAGCATTCGTTTGTGTGGGATGCTCTACCAGGTTCATTCCTAGATAATGCACTCAAAGGGCACTAAGCATAGAGTGTGAAAACTGAGTTTCCTTGAGAGCTGCTTGGAAGCCTGATGGTGTGTGAAATTAGTGAGCCAAATGGAGTTGTTCTCCCCACAAGAACCACTCGGCTGATCCTTCTTCAATATGCCCCTTCACCAACATGCAGTGTTTCCTTGATTGAATTATCTCTCACCACCAATATTTGCGTCTAGAGCCTTTGCATTGGGGGAGGGCTATCTGAAAACGGCTGTGGCGCTGAAGTTGCCTGTGAATGTGGAGTTGGTGGCATTTGAAACCCGCATGTGGAGCATTCGTTTGTGTGGGATGCTCTACCAGGTTCATTCCTAGATAATGCACTCAAAGGGCACTAAACATAGAGTGTGCAAATTGAGTTTCCTTGAGAGCTGCTTGAGAAGCCTGATGGTGTGTGAAGTTACTGAGCCAAATGGAGTTGTTTCTCCC
>NW_026696889.1:0-29060 GCF_030435755.1 Ochotona princeps | reverse complement strand
TAATGCAAAGGCTCTAGACGCAAATATTGGTGTGAGAGCTAATTCAATCAAGGAAACACTGCATGTTGGTGAAGGGCATATTGAAGAAGGATCAGCCGAGTGGTTCTTGTGGGAGAACAACTCCATTTGGCTCACTAACTTCACACACCATCAGGCTTCCAAGCAGCTCTCAAGGAAACTCAGTTTTCACACTCTATGATTAGTGCCCTTTGAGTGCTTATGACTGAAATAAAGCTTGGTGAGCATCCCACACAAACGAATGCTCCACATGCGGGTTTCACATGCCACCAACTCCACATTTTCACACAACTTCAGTGCCACAGCCGCTTTCAGATAGCCCTCAATGCAAAGGCTCTAGACGCAAATATTGGTGTGAGAGCTAATTCAATCAAGGAAACACTGCATGTTGGTGAAGGGCATATTGAAGAAGGATCAACCAAGTGGTCCTTTGGGAGAACAACTCCATTTGGCTCACTAACTTCACACACCATCAGGCTTCCAAGCAGCTCTCAAGGAAACTCAGTTTTCACACTCTATGCTTAGTGCCCTTTGAGTGCCTAGGACTGAAATGAAGCTTGGTGAGCATCCCACACAAACGAATGCTCCACATGCGGGTTTCACATGCCACCAACTCCACATTCTCAGGCAACTTCAGTGCCACAGCCGTTTTCAGATAGCCCTCAATGCAAAGGCTCTAGACGCAAATATTGGTGTGAGAGCTAATTCAATCAAGGAAACACTGCATGTTGGTGAAGGGCATATTGAAGAAGGATCAGCCGAGTGGTTCTTGTGGGAGAACAACTCCATTTGGCTCACTAACTTCACACACCATCAGGCTTCCAAGCAGCTCTCAAGGAAACTCAGTTTTCACACTCTATGATTAGTGCCCTTTGAGTGCCTAGGACTGAAATGAAGCTTGGTGAGCATCCCACACAAACGAATGCTCCACATGCGGGTTTCACATGCCACCAACTCCACATTCACAGGCAACTTCAGCGCCACAGCCGTTTTCAGATAGCCCTCAATGCAAAGGCTCTAGACGCAAATATTGGTGTGAGAGCTAATTCAATCAAGGAAACACTGCATGTTGGTGAAGGGCATATTGAAGAAGGATCAGCCGAATGGTCCTTGTGCGAGAACAACTCCATTTGGCTCACTAACTTCACACACCATCAGGCTTCCAAGCAGCTCTCAAGGAAACTCAGTTTTCACACTCTATGCTTAGTGCCCTTTGAGTGCCTAGGACTGAAATGAAGCTTGGTGAGCATCCCACACAAACGAATGCTCCACATGCGGGTTTCACATGCCACCAACTCCACATTCACAGGCAACTTCAGTGCCACAGCCGCTTTCAGATAGCCCTCAATGCAAAGGCTCTAGACGCAAATATTGGTGTGAGAGCTAATTCAATCAAGGAAACACTGCATGTTGGTGAAGGGCATATTGAAGAAGGATCAACCAAGTGGTCCTTGTGCGAGAACAACTCCATTTGGCTCACTAACTTCACACACCATCAGGCTTCCAAGCAGCTCTCAAGGAAACTCAGTTTTCACACTCTATGCTTAGTGCCCTTTGAGTGCCTAGGACTGAAATGAAGCTTGGTGAGCATCCCACACAAACGCATGCTCCACATGCGGGTTTCACATGCCACCAACTCCACATTCACAGACAACTTCAGCGCCACAGCCATTTTCAGATAGCCCTCAATGCAAAGGCTCTAGACGCAAATATTGGTGTGAGAGCTAATTCAATCAAGGAAACACTGCATGTTGGTGAAGGGCATATTGAAGAAGGATCAGCCGAGTGGTTCTTGTGGGAGAACAACTCCATTTGGCTCACTAACTTCACACACCATCAGGCTTCCAAGCAGCTCTCAAGGAAACTCAGTTTTCACACTCTATGCTTAGTGCCCTTTGAGTGCATTATCTAGGAATGAACCTGGTAGAGCATCCCACACAACCGAATGCTCCACATGCGGGTTTCACATGCCACCAACTCCACATTCACAGGCAACTTCAGCGCCACAGCCGTTTTCAGATAGCCCTCAATGCAAAGCCTCTAGACGCAAATATTGTTGTGAGAGCTAATTCAATCAAGGAAACACTGCATGTTGCTGAAGGGCATATTGAATAAGGATCAGCCAAGTGGTTCTTGTGGGAGAACAACTCCATTTGGCTCACTAACTTCACACACCATCAGGCTTCCAAGCAGCTCTCAAGGAAACTCAGTTTTCAAACTCTATGCTTAGTGCCCTTTGAGTGCATTATCTAGGAATGAACCTGGTAGAGCATCCCACACAAACGAATGCTCCACATGCGAGTTTCACATGCCACCAACTCCACATTCACAGGCAACTTCAGCGCCACAGCCGTTTTCAGATAGCCCTCAATGCAAAAGGCTCTAGACGCAAATATTGGTGTGAGAGCTAATTCAATCAAGGAAACATTGCATGTTGGTGAAGGGCATATTGAAGAAGGATCAGCCGAGTGGTTCTTGTGGGAGAACAACTCCATTTGGCTCACTAACTTCACACACCATCAGGCTCCAAGCAGCTCTCAAGGAAACTCAGTTTTTCACACTCTATGCTTAGTGCCCTTTGTGTGCCTAGGACTGAAATGAAACTTGGTGAGCATCCCACACAAACGAATGCTCCACATGCGGGTTTCACATGGCACCAACTCCACATTTTCACACAACTTCAGCGCCACAGCCGTTTTCATAGAGCCCTCAATGCAAAGGCTCTAGACGCAAATATTGGTGTGAGAGCTAATTCAATCAAGGAAACACTGCATGTTGGTGAAGGGCATATTGAAGAAGGATCAGCCGAGTGGTTCTTGTGGGAGAACAACTCTATTTGGCTCACTAACTTCACACACCATCAGGTTTCCAAGCAGCTCTCAAGGAAACTCAGTTTTCACACTCTATGCTTAGTGCCCTTTGAGTGCATTATCTAGGAATGAACCTGGTAGAGCATCCCACACAAACGAATGCTCCACATGCGGGTTTCACATGCCACCAACTCCACATTCACAGGCAACTTCAGCGCAACAGCCATTTTCAGATAGCCCTCAATGCAAAGGCTCTAGACGCAAATATTGGTGTGAGAGCTAATTCAATCAAGGAAACACTGCATGTTGGTGAAGGGCATATTGAAGAAGGATCAGCCGAGTGGTTCTTGTGGGAGAACAACTCCATTTGGCTCACGAACTTCACACACCATCAGGCTCCAAGCAGCTCTCAAGGAAACTCAGTTTTCACACTCTATGCTTAGTGCCCTTTGTGTGCCTAGGACTGAAATGAAGCTTGGTGAGCATCCCACACAAACGCATTCTCCACATGCGGGTTTCACATGCCACCAACTCCGCATTTTCACACAACTTCAGCACCACAGCCGTTTTCAGATAGCCCTCAATGCAAAGGCTCTAGACGCAAATATTGGTGTGAGAGCTAATTCAATCAAGGAAACACTGCATGTTGGTGAAGGGCATATTGAAGAAGGATCAGCCGAGTGGTTCTTGTGGGAGAACAACTCCATTTGGCTCACTAACTTCACACACCATCAGGCTTCCAAGCAGCTCTCAAGGAAACTCAGTTTTCACACTCTATGATTAGTGCCCTTTGAGTGCATTATCTAGGAATGAATCTGGTAGAGCATCCCACACAAACGAATGCTCCACATGCGGGTTTCACATGCCACCAACTCCACATTCACAGGCAACTTCAGCGCCACAGCCGTTTTCAGATAGCCCTCAATGCAAAAGGCTCTAGACGCAAATATTGGTGTGAGAGCTAATTCAATCAAGGAAACATTGCATGTTGGTGAAGGGCATATTGAAGAAGGATCAGCCGAGTGGTTCTTGTGGGAGAACAACTCCATTTGGCTCACTAACTTCACACACCATCAGGCTCCAAGCAGCTCTCAAGGAAACTCAGTTTTCACACTCTATGCTTAGTGCCCTTTGTGTGCCTAGGACTGAAATGAAACTTGGTGAGCATCCCACACAAACGCATGCTCCACATGCGGGTTTCACATGGCACCAACTCCACATTTTCACACAACTTCAGCGCCACAGCCGTTTTCATAGAGCCCTCAATGCAAAGGCTCTAGACGCAAATATTGGTGTGAGAGCTAATTCAATCAAGGAAACACTGCATGTTGGTGAAGGGCATATTGAAGAAGGATCAGCCGAGTGGTTCTTGTGGGAGAACAACTCTATTTGGCTCACTAACTTCACACACCATCAGGCTTCCAAGCAGCTCTCAAGGAAACTCAGTTTTCACACTCTATGATTAGTGCCCTTTGAGTGCATTATCTAGGAATGAACCTGGTAGAGCATCCCACACAAAAGAATGCTCCACATGCGGGTTCCACATGCCACCAACTCCACATTCTCAGGGAACTTCAGCGCAAAAGCCATTTTCAGATAGCCCTCAATGCAAAGGCTCTAGACGCAAATATTGGTGTGAGAGCTAATTCAATCAAGGAAACACTGCATGTTGGTGAAGGGCATATTGAAGAAGGATCAGCCGAGTGGTTCTTGTGGGAGAACAACTCCATTTGGCTCACTAACTTCACACACCATCAGGCTTCCAAGCAGCTCTCAAGGAAACTCAGTTTTCACACTCTATGCTTAGTGCCCTTTGAGTGCATTATCTAGGAATGAACCTGGTAGAGCATCCCACACAAACGAATGCTTCACATGGGGGTTTTACATGCCACCAACTCCACATTCACAGGCAACTTCAGCGCCACAGCCGTTTGCAGATTTTGCAGATAGCCCTCAATGCAAAGGCTCTAGACGCAAATATTGGTGTGAGAGCTAATTCAATCAAGGAAACACTGCATGTTGGTGAAGGGCATATTGAAGAACGATCAACCAGTGGTCCTTGTGGGAGAACAACTCCATTTGGCTCACTAACCTCACACACCATCAGGCTTCCAAGCAGCTCTCAAGGAAACTCAGTTTTCACACTCTATGCTTAGTGCCCTTTGAGTGCCTAGGACTGAAATGAAGGTTGCTGAGCATCCACACAAACGAATGCTCCACATGGGGGTTTTACATGCCACCAACTCCACATTCACAGCAACTTCAGCGCCACAGCCGTTTTCAGATAGCCCTCAATGCAAAGGCTCTAGACGCAAATATTGTGTGAGAGCTAATTCAATCAAGGAAACACTGCATGTGGTGAAGGGCATATTGGAAGAAGGATCAACCAAGTGGTCCTTGTGCGAGAACAACTCATTTGGCTCACTAACTTCACACACCATCAGGCTTCCAAGCAGCTCTCAAGGAATACTCAGTTTTCACACTCTATGCTTAGTGCCCTTTGAGTGCATTATCTATGAATGAACCTGGTAGAGCATCCCACACAAACGAATGCTCCACATGCGGGTTTCACATGCCACCAACTCCACATTCACAGGCAACTTCAGTGCCACAGCCGTTTTCAGATAGCCCTCAATGCAAAGGCTCTAGACGCAAATATTGGTGTGAGAGCTAATTCAATCAAGGAAACACTGCATGTTGGTGATGGGCATATTGAAGAAGGATCAGCCTAGTGTTTCTTGTGGAGAACAACTCCATTTGGCTCACTAACTTCACACACCATCAGGCTTCCAAGCAGCTCTCAAGGAAACTCAGTTTTCACACTCTATGATTAGTGCCCCTTGAGTGCCTAGGACTGAAATGAAGCTTGGTGAGCATCCCACACAAACGCATTGCTCCACATGCGGGTTTCACATGCCACCAACTCCACATTCACAGACAACTTCAGCGCCACAGCCATTTTCAGATAGCCCTCAATGCAAAGGCTCTGCACGCAAATATTGGTGTGAGAGCTAATTCAATCAAGGAAACACTGCATGTTGGTGAAGGGCATATTGAAGAAGATCAGCCGAGTGGTTCTTGTGGGAGAACAACTCCATTTGGCTCACTAACTTCACACACCATCAGGCTTCCAAGCAGCTCTCAAGGAAACTCAGTTTTCACACTCTATGCTTAGTGCCCTTTGAGTGCATTATCTAGGAATGAACCTGGTAGAGCATCCCACACAACCGAATGCTCCACATGCGGGTTTCACATGCCACCAACTCCACATTCAACAGGCAACTTCAGCGCCACAGCCGTTTTCAGATAGCCCTCAATGCAAAGCCTCTAGACGCAAATATTGTTGTGAGAGCTAAATTCAATCAAGGAAACACTGCATGTTGCTGAAGGGCATATTGAATAAGGATCAGCCAAGTGGTTCTTGTGGGAGAACAACTCCATTTGGCTCACTAACTTCACACACCATCAGGCTTCCAAGCAGCTCTCAAGGAAACTCAGTTTTCACACTCTATGCTTAGTGCCCTTTGTGTGCCTAGGACTGAAATGAAAACTTGGTGAGCATCCCACACAAACGAATGCTCCACATGCGGGTTTCACATGGCACCAACTCCACATTTTCACACAACTTCAGCGCCACAGCCGTTTTCATAGAGCCCTCAATGCAAAGGCTCTAGACGCAATATTGGTGTGAGAGCTAATTCAATCAAGGAAACACTGCATGTTGGTGAAGGGCATATTGAAGAAGGATCAGCCGAGTGGTTCTTGTGGGAGAACAACTCCATTTGGCTCACTAACTTCACACACCATCAGGCTTCCAAGCAGCTCTCAAGGAAACTCAGTTTTCACACTCTATGCTTAGTGCCCTTTGAGTGCATTATCTAGGAATGAACCTGGTAGAGCATCCCACACAAACGAATGCTCCACATGCGGGTTTCACATGCCACCAACTCCACATTCACAGGCAACTTCAGCGCAACAGCCATTTTCAGATAGCCCTCAATGCAAAGGCTCTAGACGCAAATATTGGTGTGAGAGCTAATTCAATCAAGGAAACACTGCATGTTGGTGAAGGGCATATTGAAGAAGGATCAGCCGAGTGTTCTTGTGGGAGAACAACTCCATTTGGCTCACTAACTTCACACACCATCAGGCTCCAAGCAGCTCTCAAGGAAACTCAGTTTTCACACTCTATGCTTAGTGCCCTTTGTGTGCCTAGGACTGAAATGAAGCTTGGTGAGCATCCCACACAAACGCATTCTCCACATGCGGGTTTCACATGCCACCATCTCCGCATTTTCACACAACTTCAGCACCACAGCCGTTTTCAGATAGCCCTCAATGCAAAGGCTCTAGACGCAAATATGGGTGTGAGAGCTAATTCAATCAAGGAAACACTGCATGTTGGTGAAGGGCATATTGAAGAAGGATCAGCCGAGTGGTTCTTGTGGGAGAACAACTCCATTTGGCTCACTAACTTCACACACCATCAGGCTTCCAAGCAGCTCTCAAGGAAACTCAGTTTCACACTCTATGCTTAGTGCCCTTTGAGTGCATTATCTAGGAATGAATCTGGTAGAGCATCCCACACAAACGAATGCTCCACATGCGGGTTTCACATGCCACCAACTCCACATTCACAGGCAACTTCAGCGCCACAGCCGTTTTCAGATAGCCCTCAATGCAAAAGGCTCTAGACGCAAATATTGGTGTGAGAGCTAATTCAATCAAGGAAACATTGCATGTTGGTGAAGGGGCATATTGAAGAAGGATCAGCCGAGTGGTTCTTGTGGGAGAACAACTCCATTTGGCTCACTAACTTCACACACCATCAGGCTCCAAGCAGCTCTCAAGGAAACTCAGTTTTCACACTCTATGCTTAGTGCCCTTTGTGTGCCTAGGACTGAAATGAAACTTGGTGAGCATCCCACACAAACGCATGCTCCACATGCGGGTTTCACATGGCACCACTCCACATTTTCACACAACTTCAGAGCCACAGCCGTTTTCATAGAGCCCTCAATGCAAAGGCTCTAGACGCAAATATTGGTGTGAGAGCTAATTCAATCAAGGAAACACTGCATGTTGGTGAAGGGGCATATTGAAGAAGGATCAGCCGAGTGGTTCTTGTGGGAGAAAAACTCTATTTGGCTCACTAACTTCACACACATCAGGCTTCCAAGCAGCTCTCAAGGAAACTCAGTTTTCACACTCTATGATTAGTGCCCTTTGAGTGCATTATCTAGGAATGAACCTGGTAGAGCATCCCACACAAAAGAATGCTCCACATGCGGGTTTCACATGCCACCAACTCCACATTCACAGCAACTTCAGCGCAACAGCCATTTTCTGCCCTCAATGCAAAGGCTCTCGACGCAAATATTGGTGTGAGAGCTAATTCAATCAAGGAAACACTGCATGTTGGTGAAATGCATATTGAAGAAGAATCAGCCAAGTGGTTCTTGTGGGAGAACAACTCCATTTGGCTCACTAACTTCACACACCATCAGGCTCCAAGCAGCTCTCAAGGAAACTCAGTTTTCACACTCTATGCTTAGTGCCCCTTGTGTGCCTAGGACTGAAATGAAACTTGGTGAGCATCCCACACAAACGAATGCTCCACATGCGGGTTTCACATGCCACCAACTCCACATTCACAGGCAACTTCAGCGCCACAGCCGTTTGCAGATAGCCCTCAATGCAAAGGCTCTAGACGCAAATACTGGTGTGAGAGCTAATTCAATCAAGGAAACACTGCATGTTGGTGAAGGGCATATTGAAGAAGGATCAGCCCAGTGGTTCTTGTGGGAGAACAACTCCATTTGGCTCACTAACTTCACACACCATCAGGCTTCCAAGCAGCTCTCAAGGAAACTCAGTTTTCACACTCTATGCTTAGTGCCCTTTGAGTGCATTATCTAGGAATGAACCTGGTAGAGCATCCCACACAAACGAATGCTCCACATGCGGGTTTCACATGCCACCAACTCCACATTCACAGGCAACTTCAGCGCCACAGCCGTTTTCAGATAGCCCTCAATGCAAAGGCTCTAGACGCAAATATTGGTGTGAGAGCTAATTCAATCAAGGAAACACTGCATGTTGGTGAAGGGCATATTGAAGAAGAATCAGTCGAGTAGTTCTTGTGCGAGAACAACTCCATTTGGCTCACGAACTTCACACACCATCAGGCTTCCAAGCAGCTCTCAAGGAAACTCAGTTTTCACACTCTACGCTTAGTGCCCTTTGTGTGCCTAGGACTGAAATGAAGCTTGGTTAGCATCCCACACAAACGAGTGCTCCACATGCGGGTTTCACATGCCACGAACTCCACATTCACAGGCAACTTCAGCGCCACAGCCGTTTTCAGATAGCCCTCAATGCAAAGGCTCTAGACGCAAATATTGGTGTGAGAGCTAATTCAATCAAGGAAACACTTCATGTTGGTGAAGGGAATATTGAGGAAGGATCAGCCGAGTGGTTCTTGTGGGAGAACAACTCCATTTGGCTCACTAACTTCACACACCATCAGGCTTCCAAGCAGCTCTCAAGGAAACTCAGTTTTCACACTCTAGGCTTAATGCCCTTTGAGTGCCTATAAATGAAATACACCTGGTAGAGCATCCCACACGAACCAATGCTCCACATGCGGGTTTCACATGCCACCAACTCCACATTCACAGACAACTTCAGCGCCAAAGCCATTTTCAGATAGCCCTCAATGCAAAGGCTCTAGGCGCAAATATTGGTATGAAAGCTAATTCAATCAAGGAAACACTGCATGTTGGTGAAGCTCATATTGAAGAAGAATCAGCCGAGTGGTTCTTGTGGGAGAACAACTCCATTTGGCTCACTAACTTCACACACCATTAGGCTTCCAAGCAGCTCTCAAGGAAACTCAGTTTTCACACTCTAGGCTTAATGCCCTTTGAGTGCCTAGGACTCAAATGAAGCTTGGTGAGCTTATCACACAAACCAATGCTCCACATGCGGGTTTCACATGCCACCAACTCCACATTCACAGGCAACTTCAGCGCCAAAGCCGTTTTCAGGTAGCCCTCAATGCAAAGGCACCAGGCCCAAATATTGGTGTGAGAGCTAATTCAATCAAGGAAACACTGCATGTTGGTGAAGCGCATATTGAAGAAGAATCAGCCGAGTGGTTCTTGTGGGAGAACAACTCCATTTGGCTCACTAACTTCACACACCATCAGGCTTCCAAGCAGCTCTCAAGGAAACTCAGTTTTCACACTCTAGGCTTAATGCCCTTTGAGTGCATTATCTAGGAATGAACCTGGTAGAGCATCCCACACAAACGAATGCTCCACATGCGGGTTTCACATGCCACCAACTCCACATTCACAGACAACTTCAGCGCCAAAGCCATTTTCAGATAGCCCTCAATGCAAAGGCTCTAGGTGCAAATATTGGTGTGAGAGCTAATTCAATCAAGGAAACACTGCATGTTGGTGAAGGGCATATTGAAGAAGAATCAGCCGAGTGGTTCTTGTGGGAGAGCAACTCCATTTGGCTCACTAACTTCACACACCATCAGGCTCCAAGCAGCTCTCAAGGAAACTCAGTTTTCACACTCTAGGCTTAATGCCCTTTGAGTGCCTAGGAATGAAATGCAGCTTGGCGAGCATCCCACACAAACCAATGCTCCACAGGCGGGTTTCACATGCCGCCAACTCCACATTCACAGACAACTTCAGCGCCAAAGCCGTTTTCAGGTAGCCCTCAATGCAAAGGCTCTAGACGCAAATATTGGTGTGAGAGCTAATTCAATCAAGGAAACACTGCATGTTGGTGAAGGGCATATTGAAGAAGGATCAGCCGAGTGGTTCTTGTGGGAGAACAACTCTATTTGGCTCACTAACTTCACACACCATCAGGCTTCCAAGCAGCTCTCAAGGAAACTCAGTTTTCACACTCTATGCTTAGTGCCCTTTGAGTGCATTATCTAGGAATGAACCTGGTAGAGCATCCCACACAAACGAATGCTCCACATGCGGGTTTCACATGCCACCAACTCCACATTCACAGGCAACTTCAGCGCCACAGCCATTTTCAGATAGCCCTCAATGCAAAGGCTCTAGACGCAAATATTGGTGTGAGAGCTAATTCAATCAAGGAAACACTGCATGTTGGTGAAGGGCATATTGAAGAAGGATCAGCCGAGTGGTTCTTGTGGGAGAACAACTCCATTTGGCTCACTAACTTCAAACACCATCAGGCTTCCAAGCAGCTCTCAAGGAAACTCAGTTTTCACACTGTATGCTTAGTGTCCTTTGTGTGCCTAGGACTGAAATGAAACTTGGTGAGCATCCCACACAATCGCATTCTCCACATGCGGGTTTCACATGCCACCAACTCCACATTTTCAAGCAACTTCTGCGCCACAGGTTTTTTTAGATAGCCCTCAATGCAAAGGCTCTAGACGCAAATATTGGTGTGAGAGCTAATTCAATCAAGGAAACAATGCATGTTGGTGAAGGGCATATTGAAGAAGGATCAGCCGAGTGGTTCTTGTGGGAGAACAACTCCATTTGGCTCACTAACTTCACACACCATCAGGCTTCCAAGCAGCTCTCAAGGAAACTCAGTTTTCACACTTTATGCTTAGTGCCCTTTGAGTGCATTATCTAGGAATGAACCTGGTAGAGCATCCCACACAAACCAATGCTCCACATGCGGGTTTCACATGCCACCAACTCCACATTCACAGGCAACTTCAGCGCCACAACCGTTTTCAGATAGCCCTCAATGCAAAGGCTCTAGACGCAAATATTGGTGTGAGAGCTAATTCAATCAAGGAAACACTGCATGTTGGTGAAGGGCATATTGAAGAAGGATCAACCAATAGTCCTTGTGCGAGAACAACTCCATTTGGCTCACGAACTTCACACACCATCAGGCTTCCAAGCAGCTCTCAAGGAAACTCAGTTTTCACACTCTAGGCTTAGTGCCCTTTGAGTGCATTATCTAGGAATGAACCTGGTAGAGCATCCCACACAAACGAATGCTCCACATGCGGGTTTCACATGCCACCAACTCCACATTCACAGGCAACTTCAGCGCCACAGCCGTTTTCAGATAGCCCTCAATGCAAAGGCTCTAGACGCAAATATTGGTGTGAGAGCTAATTCAATCAAGGAAACACTGCATGTTGGTGAAGGGCATATTGAAGAAGGATCAGCCGAGTGGTTCTTGTGGGAGAACAACTCCATTTGGCTCACTAACTTCACACACCATCAGGCTCCAAGCAGCTCTCAAGGAAACTCAGTTTTCACACTCTATGCTTAGTGCCCCTTGTGTGCCTAGGACTGAAATGAAACTTGGTGAGCATCCCACACAAATGAATGCTCCACATGCGGGTTTCACATGCCACCAACTCCACATTCACAGGCAACTTCAGCGCCACAGCCGTTTTCAGATAGCCCTCAATGCAAAGGCTCTAGGCGCAAATATTGGTGTGAGAGCTAATTCAATCAAGGAAACACTGCATGTTGGTGAAGGGCATATTGAAGAAGGATCAGCCCAGTGGTTCTTGTGGGAGAACAACTCCATTTGGCTCACTAACTTCACACACCATCAGGCTTCCAAGCAGCTCTCAAGGAAACTCAGTTTTCACACTCTATGCTTAGTGCCCTTTGAGTGCATTATCTAGGAATGAACCTGGTAGAGCATCTCGCACAAACGAATGCTCCACATGCGGGTTTCACATGCCACCAACTCCACATTCACAGGCAACTTCAGCGCCACAGCCATTTTCAGATAGCCCTCAATGCAAAGGCTCTAGACGCAAATATTGGTGTGAGAGCTAATTCAATCAAGGAAACATTGCATGTTGGTGAAGGGCATATTGAAGAAGGATCAGCCGAGTGGTTCTTGTGGGAGAACAACTCCATTTGGCTCACTAACTTCAAACACCATCAGGCTTCCAAGCAGCTCTCAAGGAAACTCAGTTTTCACACTGTATGCTTAGTGTCCTTTGTGTGCCTAGGACTGAAATGAAACTTGGTGAGCATCCCACACAATCGCATTCTCCACATGCGGGTTTCACATGCCACCAACTCCACATTTTCAAGCAACTTCTGCGCCACAGGTTTTTTTAGATAGCCCTCAATGCAAAGGCTCTAGACGCAAATATTGGTGTGAGAGCTAATTCAATCAAGGAAACAATGCATGTTGGTGAAGGGCATATTGAAGAAGGATCAGCCGAGTGGTTCTTGTGGGAGAACAACTCCATTTGGCTCACTAACTTCACACACCATCAGGCTTCCAAGCAGCTCTCAAGGAAACTCAGTTTTCACACTTTATGCTTAGTGCCCTTTGAGTGCATTATCTAGGAATGAACCTGGTAGAGCATCCCACACAAACCAATGCTCCACATGCGGGTTTCACATGCCACCAACTCCACATTCACAGGCAACTTCAGCGCCACAACCGTTTTCAGATAGCCCTCAATGCAAAGGCTCTAGACGCAAATATTGGTGTGAGAGCTAATTCAATCAAGGAAACACTGCATGTTGGTGAAGGGCATATTGAAGAAGGATCAACCAATAGTCCTTGTGCGAGAACAACTCCATTTGGCTCACGAACTTCACACACCATCAGGCTTCCAAGCAGCTCTCAAGGAAACTCAGTTTTCACACTCTAGGCTTAGTGCCCTTTGAGTGCATTATCTAGGAATGAACCTGGTAGAGCATCCCACACAAACGAATGCTCCACATGCGGGTTTCACATGCCACCAACTCCACATTCACAGGCAACTTCAGCGCCACAGCCGTTTTCAGATAGCCCTCAATGCAAAGGCTCTAGACGCAAATATTGGTGTGAGAGCTAATTCAATCAAGGAAACACTGCATGTTGGTGAAGGGCATATTGAAGAAGGATCAGCCGAGTGGTTCTTGTGGGAGAACAACTCCATTTGGCTCACTAACTTCACACACCATCAGGCTCCAAGCAGCTCTCAAGGAAACTCAGTTTTCACACTCTATGCTTAGTGCCCCTTGTGTGCCTAGGACTGAAATGAAACTTGGTGAGCATCCCACACAAATGAATGCTCCACATGCGGGTTTCACATGCCACCAACTCCACATTCACAGGCAACTTCAGCGCCACAGCCGTTTTCAGATAGCCCTCAATGCAAAGGCTCTAGACGCAAATATTGGTGTGAGAGCTAATTCAATCAAGGAAACACTGCATGTTGGTGAAGGGCATATTGAAGAAGGATCAGCCGAGTGGTTCTTGTGGGAGAACAACTCCATTTGGCTCACTAACTTCACACACCATCAGGCTTCCAAGCAGCTCTCAAGGAAACTCAGTTTTCACACTCTATGCTTAGTGCCCTTTGAGTGCATTATCTAGGAATGAACCTGGTAGAGCATCCCACACAAACGAATGCTCCACATGCGGGTTTCACATGCCACCAACTCCACATTCACAGGCAACTTCAGCGCCACAGCCGTTTTCAGATAGCCCTCAATGCAAAGGCTCTAGACGCAAATATTGGTGTGAGAGCTAATTGAATCAAGGAAACACTGCATGTTGGTGAAGGGCATATTGAAGAAGAATCAGCCGAGTAGTTCTTGTGCGAGAACAACTCCATTTGGCTCACGAACTTCACACACCATCAGGCTTCCAAGCAGCTCTCAAGGAAACTCAGTTTTCACACTCTAGGCTTAATGCCCTTTGAGTGCATTATGTAGGAATGAACCTGGTAGAGCATCCCACACAAACCAATGCTCCACAGGCGGGTTTCACATGCCACCAACTCCACATTCACAGACAACTTCAGCGCCAAAGCCGTTTTCAGGTAGCCCTCAATGCAAAGGCTCCAGTCCCAAATATTGGTGTGAGAGCTAATTCAATCAAGGAAACACTGCATGTTGGTGAAGCGCATATTGAAGAAGAATCAGCCGAGTGGTTCTTGTGGGAGAACAACTCCATTTGGCTCACTAACTTCACACACCATCAGGGTTCCAAGCAGCTCTCAAGGAAACTCAGTTTTCACACTCTAGGCTTAATGCCCTTTGAGTGCATTATGTAGGAATGAACCTGGTAGAGCATCCCACACAAACCAATGCTCCACATGCGGGTTTCACATGCCACCAACTCCACATTCACAGACAACTTCAGCGCCAAAGCCGTTTTCAGGTAGCCCTCAATGCAAAGGCTCCAGGCCCAAATATTGGTGTGAGAGCTAATTCAATCAAGGAAACACTGCATGTTGGTGAAGCGCATATTGAAGAAGAATCAGCCGAGTGGTTCTTGTGGGAGAACAACTCCATTTGGCTCACTAACTTCACACACCATCAGGCTTCCATGCAGCTCTCAAGGAAACTCAGTTTTCACACTCTATGCTTAGTGCCCTTTGAGTGCATTATCTAGGAATGAACCTGGTAGAGCATCCCACACAAACGAATGCTCCACATGCGGGTTTCACATGCCACCAACTCCACATTCACAGGCAACTTCAGCGCCACAGCCATTTTCAGATAGCCCTCAATGCAAAGGCTCTAGACGCAAATATTGGTGTGAGAGCTAATTGAATCAAGGAAACACTGCATGTTGGTGAAGGGCATATTGAAGAAGGATCAGCCGAGTGGTTCTTGTGGGAGAACAACTCCATTTGGCTCACTAACTTCACACACCATTAGGCTTCCAAGCAGCTCTCAAGGAAACTCAGTTTTCACACTCTAGGCTTAATGCCCTTTGAGTGCCTAGGACTGAAATGAAGCTTGGTGAGCTTATCACACAAACCAATGCTCCACATGCGGGTTTCACATGCCACCAACTCCACATTCACAGACAACTTCAGCGCCAAAGCCGTTTTCAGGTAGCCCTCAATGCAAAGGCACCAGGCCCAAATATTGGTGTGAGAGCTAATTCAATCAAGGAAACACTGCATGTTGGTGAAGCGCATATTGAAGAAGAATCAGCCGAGTGGTTCTTGTGGGAGAACAACTCCATTTGGCTCACTAACTTCACACACCATCAGGCTTCCAAGCAGCTCTCAAGGAAACTCAGTTTTCACACTCTAGGCTTAATGCCCTTTGAGTGCATTATCTAGGAATGAACCTGGTAGAGCATCCCACACAAACGAATGCTCCACATGCGGGTTTCACATGCCACCAACTCCACATTCACAGACAACTTCAGCGCCAAAGCCATTTTCAGATAGCCCTCAATGCAAAGGCTCTAGGTGCAAATATTGGTGTGAGAGCTAATTCAATCAAGGAAACACTGCATGTTGGTGAAGGGCATATTGAAGAAGAATCAGCCGAGTGGTTCTTGTGGGAGAGCAACTCCATTTGGCTCACTAACTTCACACACAATCAGGCTTCCAAGCAGCTCTCAAGGAAACTCAGTTTTCACACTCTAGGCTTAATGCCCTTTGAGTGCCTAGGAATGAAATGCAGCTTGGCGAGCATCCCACACAAACCAATGCTCCACAGGCGGGTTTCACATGCCGCCAACTCCACATTCACAGACAACTTCAGCGCCAAAGCCGTTTTCAGGTAGCCCTCAATGCAAAGGCTCTAGACGCAAATATTGGTGTGAGAGCTAATTCAATCAAGGAAACACTGCATGTTGGTGAAGGGCATATTGAAGAAGGATCAGCCGAGTGGTTCTTGTGGGAGAACAACTCTATTTGGCTCACTAACTTCACACACCATCAGGCTTCCAAGCAGCTCTCAAGGAAACTCAGTTTTCACACTCTATGCTTAGTGCCCTTTGAGTGCATTATCTAGGAATGAACCTGGTAGAGCATCCCACACAAACGAATGCTCCACATGCGGGTTTCACATGCCACCAACTCCACATTCACAGGCAACTTCAGCGCCACAGCCATTTTCAGATAGCCCTCAATGCAAAGGCTCTAGACGCAAATATTGGTGTGAGAGCTAATTCAATCAAGGAAACACTGCATGTTGGTGAAGGGCATATTGAAGAAGGATCAGCCGAGTGGTTCTTGTGGGAGAACAACTCCATTTGGCTCACTAACTTCAAACACCATCAGGCTTCCAAGCAGCTCTCAAGGAAACTCAGTTTTCACACTGTATGCTTAGTGTCCTTTGTGTGCCTAGGACTGAAATGAAACTTGGTGAGCATCCCACACAATCGCATTCTCCACATGCGGGTTTCACATGCCACCAACTCCACATTTTCAAGCAACTTCTGCGCCACAGGTTTTTTTAGATAGCCCTCAATGCAAAGGCTCTAGACGCAAATATTGGTGTGAGAGCTAATTCAATCAAGGAAACAATGCATGTTGGTGAAGGGCATATTGAAGAAGGATCAGCCGAGTGGTTCTTGTGGGAGAACAACTCCATTTGGCTCACTAACTTCACACACCATCAGGCTTCCAAGCAGCTCTCAAGGAAACTCAGTTTTCACACTTTATGCTTAGTGCCCTTTGAGTGCATTATCTAGGAATGAACCTGGTAGAGCATCCCACACAAACCAATGCTCCACATGCGGGTTTCACATGCCACCAACTCCACATTCACAGGCAACTTCAGCGCCACAACCGTTTTCAGATAGCCCTCAATGCAAAGGCTCTAGACGCAAATATTGGTGTGAGAGCTAATTCAATCAAGGAAACACTGCATGTTGGTGAAGGGCATATTGAAGAAGGATCAACCAATAGTCCTTGTGCGAGAACAACTCCATTTGGCTCACGAACTTCACACACCATCAGGCTTCCAAGCAGCTCTCAAGGAAACTCAGTTTTCACACTCTAGGCTTAGTGCCCTTTGAGTGCATTATCTAGGAATGAACCTGGTAGAGCATCCCACACAAACGAATGCTCCACATGCGGGTTTCACATGCCACCAACTCCACATTCACAGGCAACTTCAGCGCCACAGCCGTTTTCAGATAGCCCTCAATGCAAAGGCTCTAGACGCAAATATTGGTGTGAGAGCTAATTCAATCAAGGAAACACTGCATGTTGGTGAAGGGCATATTGAAGAAGGATCAGCCGAGTGGTTCTTGTGGGAGAACAACTCCATTTGGCTCACTAACTTCACACACCATCAGGCTCCAAGCAGCTCTCAAGGAAACTCAGTTTTCACACTCTATGCTTAGTGCCCCTTGTGTGCCTAGGACTGAAATGAAACTTGGTGAGCATCCCACACAAATGAATGCTCCACATGCGGGTTTCACATGCCACCAACTCCACATTCACAGGCAACTTCAGCGCCACAGCCGTTTTCAGATAGCCCTCAATGCAAAGGCTCTAGGCGCAAATATTGGTGTGAGAGCTAATTCAATCAAGGAAACACTGCATGTTGGTGAAGGGCATATTGAAGAAGGATCAGCCGAGTGGTTCTTGTGGGAGAACAACTCCATTTGGCTCACTAACTTCACACACCATCAGGCTTCCAAGCAGCTCTCAAGGAAACTCAGTTTTCACACTCTATGCTTAGTGCCCTTTGAGTGCATTATCTAGGAATGAACCTGGTAGAGCATCCCACACAAACGAATGCTCCACATGCGGGTTTCACATGCCACCAACTCCACATTCACAGGCAACTTCAGCGCCACAGCCATTTTCAGATAGCCCTCAATGCAAAGGCTCTAGACGCAAATATTGGTGTGAGAGCTAATTCAATCAAGGAAACACTGCATGTTGGTGAAGGGCATATTGAAGAAGGATCAGCCGAGTGGTTCTTGTGGGAGAACAACTCCATTTGGCTCACTAACTTCAAACACCATCAGGCTTCCAAGCAGCTCTCAAGGAAACTCAGTTTTCACACTGTATGCTTAGTGTCCTTTGTGTGCCTAGGACTGAAATGAAACTTGGTGAGCATCCCACACAATCGCATTCTCCACATGCGGGTTTCACATGCCACCAACTCCACATTTTCAAGCAACTTCTGCGCCACAGGTTTTTTTAGATAGCCCTCAATGCAAAGGCTCTAGACGCAAATATTGGTGTGAGAGCTAATTCAATCAAGGAAACAATGCATGTTGGTGAAGGGCATATTGAAGAAGGATCAGCCGAGTGGTTCTTGTGGGAGAACAACTCCATTTGGCTCACTAACTTCACACACCATCAGGCTTCCAAGCAGCTCTCAAGGAAACTCAGTTTTCACACTTTATGCTTAGTGCCCTTTGAGTGCATTATCTAGGAATGAACCTGGTAGAGCATCCCACACAAACCAATGCTCCACATGCGGGTTTCACATGCCACCAACTCCACATTCACAGGCAACTTCAGCGCCACAACCGTTTTCAGATAGCCCTCAATGCAAAGGCTCTAGACGCAAATATTGGTGTGAGAGCTAATTCAATCAAGGAAACACTGCATGTTGGTGAAGGGCATATTGAAGAAGGATCAACCAATAGTCCTTGTGCGAGAACAACTCCATTTGGCTCACGAACTTCACACACCATCAGGCTTCCAAGCAGCTCTCAAGGAAACTCAGTTTTCACACTCTAGGCTTAGTGCCCTTTGAGTGCATTATCTAGGAATGAACCTGGTAGAGCATCCCACACAAACGAATGCTCCACATGCGGGTTTCACATGCCACCAACTCCACATTCACAGGCAACTTCAGCGCCACAGCCGTTTTCAGATAGCCCTCAATGCAAAGGCTCTAGACGCAAATATTGGTGTGAGAGCTAATTCAATCAAGGAAACACTGCATGTTGGTGAAGGGCATATTGAAGAAGGATCAGCCGAGTGGTTCTTGTGGGAGAACAACTCCATTTGGCTCACTAACTTCACACACCATCAGGCTCCAAGCAGCTCTCAAGGAAACTCAGTTTTCACACTCTATGCTTAGTGCCCCTTGTGTGCCTAGGACTGAAATGAAACTTGGTGAGCATCCCACACAAATGAATGCTCCACATGCGGGTTTCACATGCCACCAACTCCACATTCACAGGCAACTTCAGCGCCACAGCCGTTTTCAGATAGCCCTCAATGCAAAGGCTCTAGGCGCAAATATTGGTGTGAGAGCTAATTCAATCAAGGAAACACTGCATGTTGGTGAAGGGCATATTGAAGAAGGATCAGCCGAGTGGTTCTTGTGGGAGAACAACTCCATTTGGCTCACTAACTTCACACACCATCAGGCTTCCAAGCAGCTCTCAAGGAAACTCAGTTTTCACACTCTATGCTTAGTGCCCTTTGAGTGCATTATCTAGGAATGAACCTGGTAGAGCATCCCACACAAACGAATGCTCCACATGCGGGTTTCACATGCCACCAACTCCACATTCACAGGCAACTTCAGCGCCACAGCCGTTTTCAGATAGCCCTCAATGCAAAGGCTCTAGACGCAAATATTGGTGTGAGAGCTAATTGAATCAAGGAAACACTGCATGTTGGTGAAGGGCATATTGAATAAGAATCAGCCGAGTAGTTCTTGTGCGAGAACAACTCCATTTGGCTCACGAACTTCACACACCATCAGGCTTCCAAGCAGCTCTCAAGGAAACTCAGTTTTCACACTCTAGGCTTAATGCCCTTTGAGTGCATTATGTAGGAATGAACCTGGTAGAGCATCCCACACAAACCAATGCTCCACAGGCGGGTTTCACATGCCACCAACTCCACATTCACAGACAACTTCAGCGCCAAAGCCGTTTTCAGGTAGCCCTCAATGCAAAGGCTCCAGGCCCAAATATTGGTGTGAGAGCTAATTCAATCAAGGAAACACTGCATGTTGGTGAAGCGCATATTGAAGAAGAATCAGCCGAGTGGTTCTTGTGGGAGAACAACTCCATTTGGCTCACTAACTTCACACACCATCAGGGTTCCAAGCAGCTCTCAAGGAAACTCAGTTTTCACACTCTAGGCTTAATGCCCTTTGAGTGCATTATGTAGGAATGAACCTGGTAGAGCATCCCACACAAACCAATGCTCCACATGCGGGTTTCACATGCCACCAACTCCACATTCACAGACAACTTCAGCGCAAAAGCCGTTTTCAGGTAGCCCTCAATGCAAAGGCTCCAGGCCCAAATATTGGTGTGAGAGCTAATACAATCAAGGAAACACTGCATGTTGGTGAAGCGCATATTGAAGAAGAATCAGCCGAGTGGTTCTTGTGGGAGAACAACTCCATTTGGCTCACTAACTTCACACACCATCAGGCTTCCATGCAGCTCTCAAGGAAACTCAGTTTTCACACTCTATGCTTAGTGCCCTTTGAGTGCATTATCTAGGAATGAACCTGGTAGAGCATCCCACACAAACGAATGCTCCACATGCGGGTTTCACATGCCACCAACTCCACATTCACAGGCAACTTCAGCGCCACAGCCGTTTTCAGATAGCCCTCAATGCAAAGGCTCTAGACGCAAATATTGGTGTGAGAGCTAATTCAATCAAGGAAACACTGCATGTTGGTGAAGGGCATATTGAAGAAGAATCAGCCGAGTGGTTCTTGTGGGAGAACAACTCCATTTGGCTCATTAACTTCACACACCATCAGGCTTCCAAGCAGCTCTCAAGGAAACTCAGTTTTCACACTCTAGGCTTAATGCCCTTTGAGTGCCTAGGACTGAAATGAAGCTTGGTGAGCTTATCACACAAACCAATGCTCCACAGGCGGGTTTCACATGCCACCAACTCCACATTCACAGACAACTTCAGCGCAAAAGCCGTTTTCAGGTAGCCCTCAATGCAAAGGCACCAGGCCCAAATATTGGTGTGAGAGCTAATTCAATCAAGGAAACACTGCATGTTGGTGAAGCGCATATTGAAGAAGAATCAGCCGAGTGGTTCTTGTGGGAGAACAACTCCATTTGGCTCACTAACTTCACACACCATCAGGCTTCCAAGCAGCTCTCAAGGAAACTCAGTTTTCACACTCTAGGCTTAATGCCCTTTGAGTGCATTATCTAGGAATGAACCTGGTAGAGCATCCCACAAAAACCAATGCTCCACATGCGGGTTTCACATGCCACCAACTCCACATTCACAGGCAACTTCAGCGCCACAGCCATTTTCAGATAGCCCTCAATGCAAAGGCTCTAGACGCAAATATTGGTGTGAGAGCTAATTCAATCAAGGAAACACTGCATGTTGGTGAAGGGCATATTGAAGAAGGATCAGCCGAGTGGTTCTTGTGGGAGAACAACTCCATTTGGCTCACTAACTTCACACACCATCAGGCTTCCAAGCAGCTCTCAAGGAAACTCAGTTTTCACACTCTATGCTTAGTGCCCTTTGGGTGCATTATCTAGGAATGAACCTGGTAGAGCATCCCACACAAACGAATGCTCCACATGCGGGTTTCACATGCCACCAACTCCACATTCACAGGCAACTTCAGCGCCACAGCCATTTTCAGATAGCCCTCAATGCAAAGGCTCTAGACGCAAATATTGGTGTGAGAGCTAATTCAATCAAGGAAACACTGCATGTTGGTGAAGGGCATATTGAAGAAGGATCAGCCGAGTGGTTCTTGTGGGAGAACAACTCCATTTGGCTCACTAACTTCAAACACCATCAGGCTTCCAAGCAGCTCTCAAGGAAACTCAGTTTTCACACTGTATGCTTAGTGTCCTTTGTGTGCCTAGGACTGAAATGAAACTTGGTGAGCATCCCACACAATCGCATTCTCCACATGCGGGTTTCACATGCCACCAACTCCACATTTTCAAGCAACTTCTGCGCCACAGGTTTTTTTAGATAGCCCTCAATGCAAAGGCTCTAGACGCAAATATTGGTGTGAGAGCTAATTCAATCAAGGAAACAATGCATGTTGGTGAAGGGCATATTGAAGAAGGATCAGCCGAGTGTTCTTGTGGGAGAACAACTCCATTTGGCTCACTAACTTCACACACCATCAGGCTTCCAAGCAGCTCTCAAGGAAACTCAGTTTTCACACTTTATGCTTAGTGCCCTTTGAGTGCATTATCTAGGAATGAACCTGGTAGAGCATCCCACACAAACCAATGCTCCACATGCGGGTTTCACATGCCACCAACTCCACATTCACAGGCAACTTCAGCGCCACAACCGTTTTCAGATAGCCCTCAATGCAAAGGCTCTAGACGCAAATATTGGTGTGAGAGCTAATTCAATCAAGGAAACACTGCATGTTGGTGAAGGGCATATTGAAGAAGGATCAACCAATAGTCCTTGTGCGAGAACAACTCCATTTGGCTCACTAACTTCACACACCATCAGGCTTCCAAGCAGCTCTCAAGGAAACTCAGTTTTCACACTCTAGGCTTAGTGCCCTTTGAGTGCATTATCTAGGAATGAACCTGGTAGAGCATCCCACACAAACGAATGCTCCACATGCGGGTTTCACATGCCACCAACTCCACATTCACAGGCAACTTCAGCGCCACAGCCGTTTTCAGATAGCCCTCAATGCAAAGGCTCTAGACGCAAATATTGGTGTGAGAGCTAATTCAATCAAGGAAACACTGCATGTTGGTGAAGGGCATATTGAAGAAGGATCAGCCTAGTGTTTCTTGTGGGAGAACAACTCCATTTGGCTCACTAACTTCACACACCATCAGGCTCCAAGCAGCTCTCAAGGAAACTCAGTTTTCACACTCTATGCTTAGTGCCCCTTGTGTGCCTAGGACTGAAATGAAACTTGGTGAGCATCCCACACAAATGAATGCTCCACATGCGGGTTTCACATGCCACCAACTCCACATTCACAGGCAACTTCAGCGCCACAGCCGTTTTCAGATAGCCCTCAATGCAAAGGCTCTAGGCGCAAATATTGGTGTGAGAGCTAATTCAATCAAGGAAACACTGCATGTTGGTGAAGGGCATATTGAAGAAGGATCAGCCGAGTGGTTCTTGTGGGAGAACAACTCCATTTGGCTCACTAACTTCACACACCATCAGGCTTCCAAGCAGCTCTCAAGGAAACTCAGTTTTCACACTCTATGCTTAGTGCCCTTTGAGTGCATTATCTAGGAATGAACCTGGTAGAGCATCCCACACAAACGAATGCTCCACATGCGGGGTTTCACATGCCACCAACTCCACATTCACAGGCAACTTCAGCGCCACAGCCGTTTTCAGATAGCCCTCAATGCAAAGGCTCTAGACGCAAATATTGGTGTGAGAGCTAATTGAATCAAGGAAACACTGCATGTTGGTGAAGGGCATATTGAAGAAGAATCAGCCGAGTAGTTCTTGTGGGAGAACAACTCCATTTGGCTCACGAACTTCACACACCATCAGGCTTCCAAGCAGCTCTCAAGGAAACTCAGTTTTCACACTCTAGGCTTAATGCCCTTTGAGTGCATTATGTAGGAATGAACCTGGTAGAGCATCCCACACAAACCAATGCTCCACAGGCGGGTTTCACATGCCACCAACTCCACATTCACAGACAACTTCAGCGCCAAAGCCGTTTTCAGGTAGCCCTCAATGCAAAGGCTCCAGGCCCAAATATTGGTGTGAGAGCTAATTCAATCAAGGAAACACTGCATGTTGGTGAAGCGCATATTGAAGAAGAATCAGCCGAGTGGTTCTTGTGGGAGAACAACTCCATTTGGCTCACTAACTTCACACACCATCAGGGTTCCAAGCAGCTCTCAAGGAAACTCAGTTTTCACACTCTAGGCTTAATGCCCTTTGAGTGCATTATGTAGGAATGAACCTGGTAGAGCATCCCACACAAACCAATGCTCCACATGCGGGTTTCACATGCCACCAACTCCACATTCACAGACAACTTCAGCGCCAAAGCCGTTTTCAGGTAGCCCTCAATGCAAAGGCTCCAGGCCCAAATATTGGTGTGAGAGCTAATTCAATCAAGGAAACACTGCATGTTGGTGAAGCGCATATTGAAGAAGAATCAGCCGAGTGGTTCTTGTGGAGAACAACTCCATTTGGCTCACTAACTTCACACACCATCAGGCTTCCATGCAGCTCTCAAGGAAACTCAGTTTTCACACTCTATGCTTAGTGCCCTTTGAGTGCATTATCTAGGAATGAACCTGGTAGAGCATCCCACACAAACGAATGCTCCACAGGCGGGTTTCACATGCCACCAACTCCACATTCACAGGCAACTTCAGCGCCACAGCCGTTTTCAGATAGCCCTCAATGCAAAGGCTCTAGACGCAAATATTGGTGTGAGAGCTAATTCAATCAAGGAAACACTGCATGTTGGTGAAGGGCATATTGAAGAAGAATCAGCCGAGTGGTTCTTGTGGGAGAACAACTCCATTTGGCTCACTAACTTCACACACCATCAGGCTTCCAAGCAGCTCTCAAGGAAACTCAGTTTTCACACTCTAGGCTTAATGCCCTTTGAGTGCCTAGGACTGAAATGAAGCTTGGTGAGCTTATCACACAAAGCAATGCTCCACAGGCGGGTTTCACATGCCACCAACTCCACATTCACAGACAACTTCAGCGCAAAAGCCGTTTTCAGATAGCCCTCAATGCAAAGGCACCAGGCCCAAATATTGGTGTGAGAGCTAATTCAATCAAGGAAACACTGCATGTTGGTGAAGCGCATATTGAAGAAGAATCAGCCGAGTGGTTCTTGTGGGAGAACAACTCCATTTGGCTCACTAACTTCACACACCATCAGGCTTCCAAGCAGCTCTCAAGGAAACTCAGTTTTCACACTCTAGGCTTAATGCCCTTTGAGTGCATTATCTAGGAATGAACCTGGTAGAGCATCCCACACAAACCAATGCTCCACATGCGGGTTTCACATGCCACCAACTCCACATTCACAGACAACTTCAGCGCCAAAGCCATTTTCAGAATGCCCTCAATGCAAAGGCTCTAGGTGCAAATATTGGTGTGAGAGCTAATTCAATCAAGGAAACACTGCATGTTGGTGAAGGGCATATTGAAGAAGAATCAGCCGAGTGGTTCCTGTGGGACAACAACTCCATTTGGCTCACTAACTTCACACAAAATCAGGCTTCCAAGCAGCTCTCAAGGAAACTCAGTTTTCACACTCTAGGCTTAATGCCCTTTGAGTGCCTAGGAATGAAATGCAGCTTGGTGAGCATCCCACACAAACCAATGCTCCACAGGCGGGTTTCACATGCCACCAACTCCACATTCACAGACAACTTCAGCGCCAAAGCCGTTTTCAGATAGCTCTCAATACAAAGGCTCTAGGCGCAAATATTGGTGTGAGAGCTAATTCAATCAAGGAAACACTGCATGTTGGTGAAGCGCATATTGAAGAAGAATCAGCCGAGTGGTTCTTGTGGGACAACAACTCCATTTGGCTCACTAACTTCACACACCATCAGGCTTCCAAGCAGCTCTCAAGGAAACTCAGTTTTCACACTCTAGGCTTAATGCCCTTTGAGTGCATTATGTACGAATGAACCTGATAGAGCATCCAACAAACCAATGCTCCACAGGCGTTTTTCACATGCCACCAACTCCACATTCACAGACAACTTCAGCGCCAAAGCCATTTTCAGATAGCCCTCAACACAAAGGATCTTGGCCCAAATATTGGTGTGAGAGCTAATTCAATCAAGGAAACACTGCATGTTGGTGAAGCGCATATTGAAGAAGAATCAGCCGAGTGGTTCTTGTGGGACAACAACTCCATTTGGCTCACTAACTTCACACACCATCAGGCTTCCAAGCAGCTCTCAAGGAAACTCAGTTTTCACACTCTAGGCTTAATGCCCTTTGAGTGCATTATGTAGGAATGAACCTGGTAGAGCATCCCACACAAACCAATGCTCCACAGGCGGGTTTCACATGCCACCAACTCCACATTCACAGACAACTTCAGCGCCAAAGCCGTTTTCAGGTAGCCCTCAATGCAAAGGCTCCAGGCCCAAATATTGGTGTGAGAGCTAATTCAATCAAGGAAACACTGCATGTTGGTGAAGCGCATATTGAATAAGAATCAGCCGAGTGGTTCTTGTGGGAGAACAACTCCATTTGGCTCACTAACTTCACACAGCATCAGGGTTCCAAGCAGCTCTCAAGGAAACTCAGTTTTCACACTCTAGGCTTAATGCCCTTTGAGTGCATTATGTAGGAATGAACCTGGTAGAGCATCCCACACAAACCAATGCTCCACAGGCGGGTTTCACATGCCACCAACTCCACATTCACAGGCAACTTCAGCGCCACAGCCGTTTTCAGATAGCCCTCAATGCAAAGGCTCTAGGCGCAAATATTGGTGTGAGAGCTAATTCAATCAAGGAAACACTTCATGTTGGTGAAGGGAATATTGAGGAAGGATCAACCAAGTGGTCCTTGTGGGAGAACAACTCCATTTGGCTCACTAACTTCACACACCATCAGGCTTCCAAGCAGCTCTCAAGGAAACTCAGTTTTCACACTCTAGGCTTAATGCCCTTTGAGTGCCTAGGAATGAAATGCACCTGGTAGAGCATCCCACACGAACCAATGCTCCACAGGCGGGTTTCACATGCCACCAACTCCACATTCACAGACAACTTCAGCGCCAAAGCCATTTTCAGATAGCCCTCAATGCAAAGGCTCTGGGTGCAAATATTGGTGTGAGAGCTAATTCAATCAAGGAAACACTGCATGTTGGTGAAGGGCATATTGAAGAAGAATCAGCCGTGTGGTTCTTGTGGGAGAACAACTCCATTTGGCTCACTAACTTCACACAAAATCAGGCTTCCAAGCAGCTCTCAAGGAAACTCAGTTTTCACACTCTAGGCTTAATGCCCTTTGAGTGCCTAGGAATGAAATGCAGCTTGGTGAGCATCCCACACAAACCAATGCTCCACAGGCGGGTTTCACATGCCACCAACTCCACATTCACAGACAACTTCAGCGCCAAAGCCGTTTTCAGATAGCTCTCAATACAAAGGCTCTGGGCGCAAATATTGGTGTGAGAGCTAATTCAATCAAGGAAACACTGCATGTTGGTGAAGCGCATATTGAAGAAGAATCAGCCGAGTGGTTCTTGTGGGAGAACAACTCCATTTGGCTCACTAACTTCACACACCATCAGGCTTCCAAGCAGCTCTCAAGGAAACTCAGTTTTCACACTCTAGGCTTAATGCCCTTTGAGTGCATTATCTAGGAATGAACCTGGTAGAGCATCCCACACAAACCAATGCTCCACATGCGGGTTTCACATGCCACCAACTCCACATTCACAGGCAACTTCAGCGCCACAGCCATTTTCAGATAGCCCTCAATGCAAAGGCTCTAGACGCAAATATTGGTGTGAGAGCTAATTCAATCAAGGAAACACTGCATGTTGGTGAAGGGCATATTGAAGAAGGATCAGCCGAGTGGTTCTTGTGGGAGAACAACTCCATTTGGCTCACTAACTTCACACACCATCAGGCTTCCAAGCAGCTCTCAAGGAAACTCAGTTTTCACACTCTATGCTTAGTGCCCTTTGAGTGCATTATCTAGGAATGAACCTGGTAGAGCATCCCACACAAACGAATGCTCCACATGCGGGTTTCACATGCCACCAACTCCACATTCACAGGCAACTTCAGCGCCACAGCCATTTTCAGATAGCCCTCAATGCAAAGGCTCTAGACGCAAATATTGGTGTGAGAGCTAATTCAATCAAGGAAACACTGCATGTTGGTGAAGGGCATATTGAAGAAGGATCAGCCGAGTGGTTCTTGTGGGAGAACAACTCCATTTGGCTCACTAACTTCAAACACCATCAGGCTTCCAAGCAGCTCTCAAGGAAACTCAGTTTTCACACTGTATGCTTAGTGTCCTTTGTGTGCCTAGGACTGAAATGAAACTTGGTGAGCATCCCACACAATCGCATTCTCCACATGCGGGTTTCACATGCCACCAACTCCACATTTTCAAGCAACTTCTGCGCCACAGGTTTTTTAGATAGCCCTCAATGCAAAGGCTCTAGACGCAAATATTGGTGTGAGAGCTAATTCAATCAAGGAAACAATGCATGTTGGTGAAGGGCATATTGAAGAAGGATCAGCCGAGTGGTTCTTGTGGGAGAACAACTCCATTTGGCTCACTAACTTCACACACCATCAGGCTTCCAAGCAGCTCTCAAGGAAACTCAGTTTTCACACTTTATGCTTAGTGCCCTTTGAGTGCATTATCTAGGAATGAACCTGGTAGAGCATCCCACACAAACCAATGCTCCACATGCGGGTTTCACATGCCACCAACTCCACATTCACAGGCAACTTCAGCGCCACAACCGTTTTCAGATAGCCCTCAATGCAAAGGCTCTAGACGCAAATATTGGTGTGAGAGCTAATTCAATCAAGGAAACACTGCATGTTGGTGAAGGGCATATTGAAGAAGGATCA
>NW_026696888.1:0-31733 GCF_030435755.1 Ochotona princeps | reverse complement strand
TCCACATGCGGGTTTCACATGCCACCAACTCCACATTCACAGGCAACTTCAGCGCCACAGCCGTTTTCAGATAGCCCTCAATGCAAAGGCTCTAGACGCAAATATTGGTGTGAGAGCTAATTCAATCAAGGAAACACTGCATGTTGGTGAAGGGCATATTGAAGAAGGATCAGCTGAGTGGTTCTTGTGGGAGAACAACTCTATTTGGCTCACTAACTTCACGCACCATCAGGCTTCCAAGCAGCTCTCAAGGAAACTCAGTTTTCACACTCTATGCTTAGTGCTCTTTGTGTGCCCAGGACTGACATGAAGCTTGGTCAGCATCCCACACAAACGAATGCTCCACATGCGGGTTTCACATGCCACCAACTCCACATTCACAGGCAACTTCAGCGCCACAGCCGTTTTCAGATAGCCCTCAATGCAAAGGCTCTAGACGCAAATATTGGTGTGAGAGCTAATTCAATCAAGGAAACACTGCATGTTGGTGAAGGGCATATTGAAGAAGGATCAGCCGAGTGGTTCTTGTGGGAGAACAACTCCATTTGGCTCACTAACTTCACACACCATCAGGCTTCCAAGCAGCTCTCAAGGAAACTCAGTTTTCACACTCTATGCTTAGTGCCCTTTGTATGGCTAGGACTGAAATGAACCTGGTAGAGCATCCCACACAAACGAATGCTCCACATGCGGCTTTCACATGCCACCAACTCCACATTCACAGGCAACTTCAGCGCCACAGCCGTTTTCAGATAGCCCTCAATGCAAAGGCTCTAGACGCAAATATTGGTGTGAGAGCTAATTCAATCAAGGAAACATTGCATGTTGGTGAAGGGCATATTGAAGAAGGATCAGCCGAGTGGTTCTTGTGGGAGAACAACTCCATTTGGCTCACTAACTTCACACACCATCAGGCTTCCAAGCAGCTCTTAAGGAAACTCAGTTTTCACACTCTATGCTTAGTGCCCTTTGTATGGCTAGGACTGAAATGAACCTGGTAGAGCATCCCACACAAACGAATGCTCCACATGCGGGTTTCACATGCCACCAACTCCACATTCACAGGCAACTTCAGCGCCACAGCCTTTTTCAGATAGCCCTCAATGCAAAGGCTCTAGACGCAAATATTGGTGTGAGAGCTAATTCAATCAAGGAAACACTGCATGTTGGTGAAGGGCATATTGAAGAAGGATCAGCCGAGTGGTTCTTGTGGGAGAACAACTCCATTTGGCTCACTAACTTCACACACCATCAGGCTTCCAAGCAGCTCTCAAGGAAGCTCAGTTTTCACACTCTATGCTTAGTGCCCTTTGAGTGCATTATCTAGGAATGAACCTGGTAGAGCATCCCACACAAACGAATGCTCCACATGCGGGTTTCACATGCCACCAACTCCACATTCACAGGCAACTTCAGCGCCACAGCCGTTTTCAGATAGCCCTCAATGCAAAGGCTCTAGACGCAAATATTGGTGTGAGAGCTAATTCAATCAAGGAAACACTGCATGTTGGTGAAGGGCATATTGAAGAAGGATCAGCCGAGTGGTTCTTGTGGGAGAACAACTCCATTTGGCTCACTAACTTCACACACCATCAGGCTTCCAAGCAGCTCTCAAGGAAACTCAGTTTTCACACTCTATGCTTAGTGCCCTTTGTATGGCTAGGACTGAAATGAACCTGGTAGAGCATCCCACACAAACGAATGCTCCACATGCGGGTTTCACATGCCACCAACTCCACATTCACAGGCAACTTCAGCGCCACAGCCGTTTTCAGATAGCCCTCAATGCAAAGGCTCTAGACGCAAATATTGGTGTGAGAGCTAATTCAATCAAGGAAACACTGCATGTTGGTGAAGGGCATATTGAAGAAGGATCAGCCGAGTGGTTCTTGTGGGAGAACA
The DNA here is from genome assembly GCF_030435755.1 of Ochotona princeps. NCBI lineage: Eukaryota > Metazoa > Chordata > Mammalia > Lagomorpha > Ochotonidae > Ochotona > Ochotona princeps. Next base: position 29,831 of record NW_026696888.1, on the reverse strand, counting down.
ACTCCATTTGGCTCACTAACTTCACACACCATCAGGCTTCCAAGCAGCTCTCAAGGAAACTCAGTTTTCACACTCTATGCTTAGTGCCCTTTGAGTGCATTATCTAGGAATGAACCTGGTAGACCATCCCACACAAACGAATGCTCCACATGCGGGTTACACATGCCACCAACTCCACATTCACAGGCAACTTCAGCGCCACAGCCGTTTTCAGATAGCCCTCAATGCAAAGGCTCTAGACGCAAATATTGGTGTGAGAGCTAATTCAATCAAGGAAACACTGCATGTTGGTGAAGGGCATATTGAAGAAGGATCAGCCGAGTGGTTCTTGTGGGAGAACAACTCTATTTGGCTCACTAACTTCACACACCATCAGGCTTCCAAGCAGCTCTCAAGGAAACTCAGTTTTCACACTCTATGCTTAGTGCTCTTTGTGTGCCCAGGACTGACATGAAGCTTGGTCAGCATCCCACACAAACGAATGCTCCACATGCGGGTTTCACATGCCACCAACTCCACATTCACAGGCAACTTAAGCGCCACAGCCGTTTTCAGATAGCCCTCAATGCAAAGGCTCTAGACGCAAATATTGGTGTGAGAGCTAATTCAATCAAGGAATCACTGCATGTTGGTGAAGGGCATATTGAAGAAGGATCAGCCGAGTGGTTCTTGTGGGAGAACAACTCCATTTGGCTCACTAACTTCACACACCATCAGGCTTCCAAGCAGCTCTCAAAGAAACTCAGTTTTTACACTCTATGCTTAGTGCCCTTTGAGTGCATTATCTAGGAATGAACCTGGTAGAGCATCCCACACAAACGAATGCTCCACATGCGGCTTTCACATGCCACCAACTCCACATTCACAGGCAACTTCAGCGCCACAGCCGTTTTCAGATAGCCCTCAATGCAAAGGCTCTAGACGCAAATATTGGTGTGAGAGCTAATTCAATCAAGGAAACACTGCATGTTGGTGAAGGGCATATTGAAGAAGGATCAGCCGAGTGGTTCTTGTGGGAGAACAACTCCATTTGGCTCACTAACTTCACACACCATCAGGCTTCCAAGCAGCTCTCAAAGAAACTCAGTTTTCACACTCTATGCTTAGTGCCCTTTGAGTGCATTATCTAGGAATGAACCTGGTAGAGCATCCCACACAAACGAATGCTCCACATGCGGGTTTCACATGCCACCAACTCCGCATTCACATGTAACTTCAGCGCCACAGCCGTTTTCAGATAGCCCTCAATGCAAAGGCTCTAGACGCAAATATTGGTGTGAGAGCTAATTCAATCAAGGAAACACTGCATGTTGGTGAAGGGCATATTGAAGAAGGATCAGCCGAGTGGTTCTTGTGGGAGAACAACTCCATTTGGCTCACTAACTTCACACACCATCAGGCTTCCAAGCAGCTCTCAAGGAAACTCAGTTTTCACACTCTATGCTTAGTGCCCTTTGTATGGCTAGGACTGAAATGAACCTGGTAGAGCATCCCACACAAACGAATGCTCCACATGCGGCTTTCACATGCCACCAACTCCACATTCACAGGCAACTTCAGCGCCACAGCCGTTTTCAGATAGCCCTCAATGCAAAGGCTCTAGACGCAAATATTGGTGTGAGAGCTAATTCAATCAAGGAAACACTGCATGTTGGTGAAGGGCATATTGAAGAAGGATCAGCCGAGTGGTTCTTGTGGGAGAACAACTCCATTTGGCTCACTAACTTCACACACCATCAGGCTTCCAAGCAGCTCTCAAGGAAACTCAGTTTTCACACTCTATGCTTAGTGCCCTTTGAGTGCATTATCTAGGAATGAACCTGGTAGAGCATCACACACAAACGAATGCTCCACATGCGGGTTTCACATGCCACCAACTCCACATTCACAGGCAACATCAGCGCCACAGCCGTTTTCAGATAGCCCTCAATGCAAAGGCTCTAGACGCAAATATTGGTGTGAGAGCTAATTCAATCAAGGAAACACTGCATGTTGGTGAAGGGCATATTGAAGAAGGATCAGCCGAGTGGTTCTTGTGGGAGAACATCTCTATTTGGCTCACTAACTTCACGCACCATCAGGCTTCCAAGCAGCTCTCAAGGAAACTCAGTTTTCACACTCTATGCTTAGTGCTCTTTGTGTGCCCAGGACTGACATGAAGCTTGGTCAGCATCCCACAGAAACGAATGCTCCACATGCGGGTTTCACATGCCACCAACTCCACGTTCACAGGCAACTTCAGCGCCACAGCCGTTTTCAGATAGCCCTCAATGCAAAGGCTCTAGACGCAAATATTGGTGTGAGAGCTAATTCAATCAAGGAAACACTGCATGTTGGTGAAGGGCATATTGAAGAAGGATCAGCCGAGTGGTTCTTGTGGGAGAACAACTCCATTTGGCTCACTAACTTCACACACCATCAGGCTTCCAAGCAGCTCTCAAGGAAACTCAGTTTTCACACTCTATGCTTAGTGCCCTTTGTATGGCTAGGACTGAAATGAACCTGGTAGAGCATCCCACACAAACGAATGCTCCGCATGCGGGTTTCACATGCCACCAACTCCACATTCACAGGCAACTTCAGCGCCACAGCCGTTTTCAGATAGCCCTCAATGCAAAGGCTCTAGACGCAAATATTGGTGTGAGAGCTAATTCAATCAAGGAAACACTGCATGTTGGTGAAGGGCATATTGAAGAAGGATCAGCCGAGTGGTTCTTGTGGGAGAACAACTCCATTTGGCTCACTAACTTCACACACCATCAGGCTTCCAAACAGCTCTTAAGGAAACTCAGTTTTCACACTCTATGCTTAGTGCCCTTTGAGTGCATTATCTAGGAATGAACCTGGTAGAGCATCCCACACAAACGAATGCTCCACATGCGGGTTTCACATGCCACCAACTCCACATTCACAGGCAAATTCAGCGCCACAGCCATTTTCAGAAAGCCCTCAATGCAAAGGCTCTAGACGCAAATATTGGTGTGAGAGCTAATTCAATCAAGGAAACACTGCATGTTGGTGAAGGGCATATTTAAGAAGGATCAGCCGAGTGGTTCTTGTGGGAGAACAACTCCATTTGGCTCACTAACTTCACACACCATCAGGCTTCCAAGCAGCTCTCAAGGAAGCTCAGTTTTCACACTCTATGCTTAGTGCCCTTTGAGTGCATTATCTAGGAATGAACCTGGCAGAGCATCCCACACAAACGAATGCTCCACATGCGGGTTTCACATGCCACCAACTCCACATTCACAGGCAACTTCAGCGCCACAGCCGTTTTCAGATAGCCCTCAATGCAAAGGCTCTAGACGCAAATATTGGTGTGAGAGCTAATTCAATCAAGGAAACACTGCGTGTTGGTGAAGGGCATATTGAAGAAGGATCAGCTGAGTGGTTCTTGTGGGAGAACAACTCTATTTGGCTCACTAACTTCACACACCATCAGGCTTCCAAGCAGCTCTCAAGGAAACTCAGTTTTCACACTCTATGCTTAGTGCTCTTTGTGTGCCCAGGACTGACATGAAGCTTGGTCAGCATCCCACACAAACGAATGCTCCACATGCGGGTTTCACATGCCACCAACTCCACATTCACAGGCAACTTCAGCGCCACAGCCGTTTTCAGATAGCCCTCAATGCAAAGGCTCTAGACGCAAATATTGGTGTGAGAGCTAATTCAATCAAGGAAACACTGCATGTTGGTGAAGGGCATATTGAAGAAGGATCAGCCGAGTGGTTCTTGTGGGAGAACAACTCCATTTGGCTCACTAACTTCACACACCATCAGGCTTCCAAGCAGCTCTCAAGGAAGCTCAGTTTTCACACTCTATGCTTAGTGCCCTTTCAGTGCATTATCTAGGAATGAACCTGGTAGAGCATCCCACACAAACGAATGCTCCACATGCGGGTTTCACATGCCACCAACTCCGCATTCACATGTAACTTCAGCGCCACAGCCGTTTTCAGATAGCCCTCAATGCAAAGGCTCTAGACGCAAATATTGGTGTGAGAGCTAATTCAATCAAGGAAACACTGCATGTTGGTGAAGGGCATATTGAAGAAGGATCAGCCGAGTGGTTCTTGTGGGAGAACAACTCCATTTGGCTCACTAACTTCACACACCATCAGGCTTCCAAGCAGCTCTCAAGGAAACTCAGTTTTCACACTCTATGCTTAGTGCCCTTTGTATGGCTAGGACTGAATTGAACCTGGTAGAGCATCCCACACAAACGAATGCTCCACATGCGGCTTTCACATGCCACCAACTCCACATTCACAGGCAACTTCAGCGCCACAGCCGTTTTCAGATAGCCCTCAATGCAAAGGCTCTAGACGCAAATATTGGTGTGAGAGCTAATTCAATCAAGGAAACACTGCATGTTGGTGAAGGGCATATTGAAGAAGGATCAGCCGAGTGGTTCTTGTGGGAGAACAACTCCATTTGGCTCACTAACTTCACACACCATCAGGCTTCCAAGCAGCTCTCAAGGAAACTCAGTTTTCACACTCTATGCTTAGTGCCCTTTGAGTGCATTATCTAGGAATGAACCTGGTAGAGCATCACACACAAACGAATGCTCCACATGCGGGTTTCACATGCCACCAACTCCACATTCACAGGCAACTTCAGCGCCACAGCCGTTTTCAGATAGCCCTCAATGCAAAGGCTCTAGACGCAAATATTGGTGTGAGAGCTAATTCAATCAAGGAAACACTGCATGTTGGTGAAGGGCATATTGAAGAAGGATCAGCCGAGTGGTTCTTGTGGGAGAACATCTCTATTTGGCTCACTAACTTCACGCACCATCAGGCTTCCAAGCAGCTCTCAAGGAAACTCAGTTTTCACACTCTATGCTTAGTGCTCTTTGTGTGCCCAGGACTGACATGAAGCTTGGTCAGCATCCCACAGAAACGAATGCTCCACATGCGGGTTTCACATGCCACCAACTCCACATTCACAGGCAAATTCAGCGCCACAGCCATTTTCAGAAAGCCCTCAATGCAAAGGCTCTAGACGCAAATATTGGTGTGAGAGCTAATTCAATCAAGGAAACACTGCATGTTGGTGAAGGGCATATTTAAGAAGGATCAGCCGAGTGGTTCTTGTGGGAGAACAACTCCATTTGGCTCACTAACTTCACACACCATCAGGCTTCCAAGCAGCTCTCAAGGAAGCTCAGTTTTCACACTCTATGCTTAGTGCCCTTTGAGTGCATTATCTAGGAATGAACCTGGCAGAGCATCCCACACAAACGAATGCTCCACATGCTGGTTTCACATGCCACCAACTCCACATTCACAGGCAACTTCAGCGCCACAGCCGTTTTCAGATAGCCCTCAATGCAAAGGCTCTAGACGCAAATATTGGTGTGAGAGCTAATTCAATCAAGGAAACACTGCGTGTTGGTGAAGGGCATATTGAAGAAGGATCAGCTGAGTGGTTCTTGTGGGAGAACAACTCTATTTGGCTCACTAACTTCACGCACCATCAGGCTTCCAAGCAGCTCTCAAGGAAACTCAGTTTTCACACTCTATGCTTAGTGCTCTTTGTGTGCCCAGGACTGACATGAAGCTTGGTCAGCATCCCACACAAACGAATGCTCCACATGCGGGTTTCACATGCCACCAACTCCACATTCACAGGCAACTTCAGCGCCACAGCCGTTTTCAGATAGCCCTCAATGCAAAGGCTCTAGACGCAAATATTGGTGTGAGAGCTAATTCAATCAAGGAAACACTGCATGTTGGTGAAGGGCATATTGAAGAAGGATCAGCCGAGTGGTTCTTGTGGGAGAACAACTCCATTTGGCTCACTAACTTCACACACCATCAGGCTTCCAAGCAGCTCTCAAAGAAACTCAGTTTTCACACTCTATGCTTAGTGCCCTTTCAGTGCATTATCTAGGAATGAACCTGGTAGAGCATCCCACACAAACGAATGCTCCACATGCGGGTTTCACATGCCACCAACTCCGCATTCACATGTAACTTCAGCGCCACAGCCGTTTTCAGATAGCCCTCAATGCAAAGGCTCTAGACGCAAATATTGGTGTGAGAGCTAATTCAATCAAGGAAACACTGCATGTTGGTGAAGGGCATATTGAAGAAGGATCAGCCGAGTGGTTCTTGTGGGAGAACAACTCCATTTGGCTCACTAACTTCACACACCATCAGGCTTCCAAGCAGCTCTCAAGGAAACTCAGTTTTCACACTCTATGCTTAGTGCCCTTTGTATGGCTAGGACTGAATTGAACCTGGTAGAGCATCCCACACAAACGAATGCTCCACATGCGGGTTTCACATGCCACCAACTCCACATTCACAGGCAACTTCAGCGCCACAGCCGTTTTCAGATAGCCCTCAATGCAAAGGCTCTAGACGCAAATATTGGTGTGAGAGCTAATTCAATCAAGGAAACACTGCATGTTGGTGAAGGGCATATTGAAGAAGGATCAGCCGAGTGGTTCTTGTGGGAGAACAACTCCATTTGGCTCACTAACTTCACACACCATCAGGCTTCCAAGCAGCTCTCAAGGAAACTCAGTTTTCACACTCTATGCTTAGTGCCCTTTGAGTGCATTATCTAGGAATGAACCTGGTAGAGCATCACACACAAACGAATGCTCCACATGCGGGTTTCACATGCCACCAACTCCACATTCACAGGCAACATCAGCGCCACAGCCGTTTTCAGATAGCCCTCAATGCAAAGGCTCTAGACGCAAATATTGGTGTGAGAGCTAATTCAATCAAGGAAACACTGCATGTTGGTGAAGGGCATATTGAAGAAGGATCAGCCGAGTGGTTCTTGTGGGAGAACATCTCTATTTGGCTCACTAACTTCACGCACCATCAGGCTTCCAAGCAGCTCTCAAGGAAACTCAGTTTTCACACTCTATGCTTAGTGCCCTTTGAGTGCATTATCTAGGAATGAACCTGGTAGAGCATCACACACAAACGAATGCTCCACATGCGGGTTTCACATGCCACCAACTCCACATTCACAGGCAACATCAGCGCCACAGCCGTTTTCAGATAGCCCTCAATGCAAAGGCTCTAGACGCAAATATTGGTGTGAGAGCTAATTCAATCAAGGAAACACTGCATGTTGGTGAAGGGCATATTGAAGAAGGATCAGCCGAGTGGTTCTTGTGGGAGAACATCTCTATTTGGCTCACTAACTTCACGCACCATCAGGCTTCCAAGCAGCTCTCAAGGAAACTCAGTTTTCACACTCTATGCTTAGTGCTCTTTGTGTGCCCAGGACTGACATGAAGCTTGGTCAGCATCCCACAGAAACGAATGCTCCACATGCGGGTTTCACATGCCACCAACTCCACGTTCACAGGCAACTTCAGCGCCACAGCCGTTTTCAGATAGCCCTCAATGCAAAGGCTCTAGACGCAAATATTGGTGTGAGAGCTAATTCAATCAAGGAAACACTGCATGTTGGTGAAGGGCATATTGAAGAAGGATCAGCCGAGTGGTTCTTGTGGGAGAACAACTCCATTTGGCTCACTAACTTCACACACCATCAGGCTTCCAAGCAGCTCTCAAGGAAACTCAGTTTTCACACTCTATGCTTAGTGCCCTTTGTATGGCTAGGACTGAAATGAACCTGGTAGAGCATCCCACACAAACGAATGCTCCGCATGCGGGTTTCACATGCCACCAACTCCACATTCACAGGCAACTTCAGCGCCACAGCCGTTTTCAGATAGCCCTCAATGCAAAGGCTCTAGACGCAAATATTGGTGTGAGAGCTAATTCAATCAAGGAAACACTGCATGTTGGTGAAGGGCATATTGAAGAAGGATCAACCGAGTGGTTCTTGTGGGAGAACAACTCCATTTGGCTCACTAACTTCACACACCATCAGGCTTCCAAGCAGCTCTTAAGGAAACTCAGTTTTCACACTCTATGCTTAGTGCCCTTTGAGTGCATTATCTAGGAATGAACCTGGTAGAGCATCCCACACAAACGAATGCTCCACATGCGGGTTTCACATGCCACCAACTCCACATTCACAGGCAACTTCAGCGCCACAGCCGTTTTCAGATAGCCCTCAATGCAAAGGCTCTAGACGCAAATATTGGTGTGAGAGCTAATTCAATCAAGGAAACACTGCATGTTGGTGAAGGGCATATTGAAGAAGGATCAGCCGAGTGGTTCTTGTGGGAGAACAACTCCATTTGGCTCACTAACTTCACACACCATCAGGCTTCCAAGCAGCTCTCAAGGAAGCTCAGTTTTCACACTCTATGCTTAGTGCCCTTTGAGTGCATTATCTAGGAATGAACCTGGCAGAGCATCCCACACAAACGAATGCTCCACATGCGGGTTTCACATGCCACCAACTCCACATTCACAGGCAACTTCAGCGCCACAGCCGTTTTCAGATAGCCCTCAATGCAAAGGCTCTAGACGCAAATATTGGTGTGAGAGCTAATTCAATCAAGGAAACACTGCATGTTGGTGAAGGGCATATTGAAGAAGGATCAGCCGAGTGGTTCTTGTGGGAGAACAACTCCATTTGGCTCACTAACTTCACACACCATCAGGCTTCCAAGCAGCTCTCAAGGAAACTCAGTTTTCACACTCTATGCTTAGTGCCCATTCAGTGCATTATCTAGGAATGAACCTGGTAGAGCATCCCACACAAACGAATGCTCCACATGCGGGTTTCACATGCCACCAACTCCGCATTCACATGTAACTTCAGCGCCACAGCCGTTTTCAGATAGCCCTCAATGCAAAGGCTCTAGACGCAAATATTGGTGTGAGAGCTAATTCAATCAAGGAAACACTGCATGTTGGTGAAGGGCATATTGAAGAAGGATCAGCCGAGTGGTTCTTGTGGGAGAACAACTCATTTGGCTCACTAACTTCACACACCATCAGGCTTCCAAGCAGCTCTCAAGGAAACTCAGTTTTCACACTCTATGCTTAGTGCCCTTTGTATGGCTAGGACTGAATTGAACCTGGTAGAGCATCCCACACAAACGAATGCTCCACATGCGGGTTTCACATGCCACCAACTCCACATTCACAGGCAACTTCAGCGCCACAGCCGTTTTCAGATAGCCCTCAATGCAAAGGCTCTAGACGCAAATATTGGTGTGAGAGCTAATTCAATCAAGGAAACACTGCATGTTGGTGAAGGGCATATTGAAGAAGGATCAGCCGAGTGGTTCTTGTGGGAGAACAACTCCATTTGGCTCACTAACTTCACACACCATCAGGCTTCCAAGCAGCTCTCAAGGAAACTCAGTTTTCACACTCTATGCTTAGTGCCCTTTGAGTGCATTATCTAGGAATGAACCTGGTAGAGCATCCCACACAAACGAATGCTCCACATGCGGGTTTCACATGCCACCAACTCCACATTCACAGGCAACATCAGCGCCACAGCCGTTTTCAGATAGCCCTCAATGCAAAGGCTCTAGACGCAAATATTGGTGTGAGAGCTAATTCAATCAAGGAAACACTGCATGTTGGTGAAGGGCATATTGAAGAAGGATCAGCCGAGTGGTTCTTGTGGGAGAACATCTCTATTTGGCTCACTAACTTCACGCACCATCAGGCTTCCAAGCAGCTCTCAAGGAAACTCAGTTTTCACACTCTATGCTTAGTGCTCTTTGTGTGCCCAGGACTGACATGAAGCTTGGTCAGCATCCCACAGAAACGAATGCTCCACATGCGGGTTTCACATGCCACCAACTCCACGTTCACAGGCAACTTCAGCGCCACAGCCGTTTTCAGATAGCCCTCAATGCAAAGGCTCTAGACGCAAATATTGGTGTGAGAGCTAATTCAATCAAGGAAACACTGCATGTTGGTGAAGGGCATATTGAAGAAGGATCAGCCGAGTGGTTCTTGTGGGAGAACAACTCCATTTGGCTCACTAACTTCACACACCATCAGGCTTCCAAGCAGCTCTCAAGGAAACTCAGTTTTCACACTCTATGCTTAGTGCCCTTTGTATGGCTAGGACTGAAATGAACCTGGTAGAGCATCCCACACAAACGAATGCTCCGCATGCGGGTTTCACATGCCACCAACTCCACATTCACAGGCAACTTCAGCGCCACAGCCATTTTCAGATAGCCCTCAATGCAAAGGCTCTAGACGCAAATATTGGTGTGAGAGCTAATTCAATCAAGGAAACACTGCGTGTTGGTGAAGGGCATATTGAAGAAGGATCAGCCGAGTGGTTCTTGTGGGAGAACAACTCCATTTGGCTCACTAACTTCACACACCATCAGGCTTCCAAGCAGCTCTCAAGGAAACTCAGTTTTCACACTCTATGCTTAGTGCTCTTTGTGTGCTCAGGACTGACATGAAGCTTGGTCAGCATCCCACACAAACGAATGCTCCACATGCGGCTTTCACATGCCACCAACTCCACATTCACAGGCAACTTCAGCGCCACAGCCGTTTTCAGATAGCCCTCAATGCAAAGGCTCTAGACGCAAATATTGGTGTGAGAGCTAATTCAATCAAGGAAACACTGCATGTTGGTGAAGGGCATATTGAAGAAGGATCAGCCGAGTGGTTCTTGTGGGAGAACAACTCCATTTGGCTCACTAACTTCACACACCATCAGGCTTCCAAGCAGCTCTCAAGGAAACTCAGTTTTCACACTCTATGCTTAGTGCCCTTTGTATGGCTAGGACTGAATTGAACCTGGTAGAGCATCCCACACAAACGAATGCTCCACATGCGGGTTTCACATGCCACCAACTCCACATTCACAGGCAACTTCAGCGCCACAGCCGTTTTCAGATAGCCCTCAATGCAAAGGCTCTAGACGCAAATATTGGTGTGAGAGCTAATTCAATCAAGGAAACACTGCATGTTGGTGAAGGGCATATTGAAGAAGGATCAGCCGAGTGGTTCTTGTGGGAGAACAACTCCATTTGGCTCACTAACTTCACACACCATCAGGCTTCCAAGCAGCTCTCAAGGAAACTCAGTTTTCACACTCTATGCTTAGTGCCCTTTGAGTGCATTATCTAGGAATGAACCTGGTAGAGCATCCCACACAAACGAATGCTCCACATGCGGGTTTCACATGCCACCAACTCCACATTCACAGGCAACATCAGCGCCACAGCCGTTTTCAGATAGCCCTCAATGCAAAGGCTCTAGACGCAAATATTGGTGTGAGAGCTAATTCAATCAAGGAAACACTGCATGTTGGTGAAGGGCATATTGAAGAAGGATCAGCCGAGTGGTTCTTGTGGGAGAACATCTCTATTTGGCTCACTAACTTCACGCACCATCAGGCTTCCAAGCAGCTCTCAAGGAAACTCAGTTTTCACACTCTATGCTTAGTGCTCTTTGTGTGCCCAGGACTGACATGAAGCTTGGTCAGCATCCCACAGAAACGAATGCTCCACATGCGGGTTTCACATGCCACCAACTCCACGTTCACAGGCAACTTCAGCGCCACAGCCGTTTTCAGATAGCCCTCAATGCAAAGGCTCTAGACGCAAATATTGGTGTGAGAGCTAATTCAATCAAGGAAACACTGCATGTTGGTGAAGGGCATATTGAAGAAGGATCAGCCGAGTGGTTCTTGTGGGAGAACAACTCCATTTGGCTCACTAACTTCACACACCATCAGGCTTCCAAGCAGCTCTCAAGGAAACTCAGTTTTCACACTCTATGCTTAGTGCCCTTTGTATGGCTAGGACTGAAATGAACCTGGTAGAGCATCCCACACAAACGAATGCTCCGCATGCGGGTTTCACATGCCACCAACTCCACATTCACAGGCAACTTCAGCGCCACAGCCATTTTCAGATAGCCCTCAATGCAAAGGCTCTAGACGCAAATATTGGTGTGAGAGCTAATTCAATCAAGGAAACACTGCGTGTTGGTGAAGGGCATATTGAAGAAGGATCAGCCGAGTGGTTCTTGTGGGAGAACAACTCCATTTGGCTCACTAACTTCACACACCATCAGGCTTCCAAGCAGCTCTCAAGGAAACTCAGTTTTCACACTCTATGCTTAGTGCTCTTTGTGTGCTCAGGACTGACATGAAGCTTGGTCAGCATCCCACACAAACGAATGCTCCACATGCGGCTTTCACATGCCACCAACTCCACATTCACAGGCAACTTCAGCGCCACAGCCGTTTTCAGATAGCCCTCAATGCAAAGGCTCTAGACGCAAATATTGGTGTGAGAGCTAATTCAATCAAGGAAACACTGCATGTTGGTGAAGGGCATATTGAAGAAGGATCAGCCGAGTGGTTCTTGTGGGAGAACAACTCCATTTGGCTCACTAACTTCACACACCATCAGGCTTCCAAGCAGCTCTCAAGGAAACTCAGTTTTCACACTCTATGCTTAGTGCCCTTTGAGTGCATTATCTAGGAATGAACCTGGCAGAGCATCCTACACAAACGAATGCTCCACATGCGGGTTTCACATGCCTTCAACTCCACATTCACAGGCAACTTCAGTGCCACAGCCGTTTTCAGATAGCCCTCAATGCAAAGGCTCTAGACGCAAATATTGGTGTGAGAGCTAATTCAATCAAGGAAACACTGCATGTTGGTGAAGGGCATATTGAAGAAGGATCAGCCGAGTGGTTCTTGTGGGAGAACAACTCCATTTGGCTCACTAACTTCACACACCATCAGGCTTCCAAGCAGCTCTCAAGGAAACTCAGTTTTCACACTCTATGCTTAGTGCCCTTTGTATGGCTAGGACTGAAATGAACCTGGTAGAGCATCCCACACAAACGAATGCTCCACATGCGGCTTTCACATGCCACCAACTCCACATTCACAGGCAACTTCAGCGCCACAGCCGTTTTCAGATAGCCCTCAATGCAAAGGCTCTAGACGCAAATATTGGTGTGAGAGCTAATTCAATCAAGGAAACACTGCATGTTGGTGAAGGGCATATTGAAGAAGGATCAGCCGAGTGGTTCTTGTGGGAGAACAACTCCATTTGGCTCACTAACTTCACACACCATCAGGCTTCCAAGCAGCTCTCAAGGAAACTCAGTTTTCACACTCTATGCTTAGTGCCCTTTGAGTGCATTATCTAGGAATGAACCTGGTAGAGCATCCCACACAAACGAATGCTCCACATGCGGGTTTCACATGCCACCAACTCCACATTCACAGGCAACTTCAGCGCCACAGCCGTTTTCAGATAGCCCTCAATGCAAAGGCTCTAGACGCAAATATTGGTGTGAGAGCTAATTCAATCAAGGAAACACTGCATGTTGGTGAAGGGCATATTGAAGAAGGATCAGCCGAGTGGTTCTTGTGGGAGAACAACTCCATTTGGCTCACTAACTTCACACACCATCAGGCTTCCAAGCAGCTCTCAAGGAAACTCAGTTTTCACACTCTATGCTTAGTGCCCTTTGTATGGCTAGGACTGAAATGAACCTGGTAGAGCATCCCACACAAACAAATGCTCCACATGCGCCTTTCACATGCCACCAACTCCACATTCACAGGCAACTTCAGCGCCACAGCCGTTTTCAGATAGCCCTCAATGCAAAGGCTCTAGACGCAAATATTGGTGTGAGAGCTAATTCAATCAAGGAAACACTGCATGTTGGTGAAGGGCATATTGAAGAAGGATCAGCCGAGTGGTTCTTGTGGGAGAACAACTCCATTTGGCTCACTAACTTCACACACCATCAGGCTTCCAAGCAGCTCTCAAGGAAACTCAGTTTTCACACTCTATGCTTAGTGCCCTTTGTATGGCTAGGACTGAAATGAACCTGGTAGAGCATCCCACACAAACGAATGCTCCACATGCGGGTTTCACATGCCACCAACTCCACATTCACAGGCAACTTCAGCGCCACAGCCGTTTTCAGATAGCCCTCAATGCAAAGGCTCTAGACGCAAATATTGGTGTGAGAGCTAATTCAATCAAGGAAACACTGCATGTTGGTGAAGGGCATATTGAAGAAGGATCAGCCGAGTGGTTCTTGTGGGAGAACAACTCCATTTGGCTCACTACACACACCATCAGGCTTCCAAGCAGCTCTCAAGGAAACTCAGTTTTCACACTCTATGCTTAGTGCCCTTTGAGTGCATTATCTAGGAATGAACCTGGTAGAGCATCCCACACAAACGAATGCTCCACATGCGGGTTTCACATGCCACCAACTCCACATTCACAGGCAACTTCAGCGCCACAGCCATTTTCAGAAAGCCCTCAATGCAAAGGCTCTAGACGCAAATATTGGTGTGAGAGCTAATTCAATCAAGGAAACACTGCATGTTGGTGAAGGGCATATTGAAGAAGGATCAGCCGAGTGGTTCTTGTGGGAGAACAACTCCATTTGGCTCACTAACTTCACACACCATCAGGCTTCCAAGCAGCTCTCAAGGAAACTCAGTTTTCACACTCTTTGCTTAGTGCCCTTTGTATGGCTAGGACTGAAATGAACCTGGTAGAGCATCCCACACAAACGAATGTTCCACATGCGGGTTTCAAATGCCACCAACTCCACATTCACAGGCAACTTCAGCGCCACAGCCGTTTTCAGATAGCCCTCAATACAAAGGCTCTAGACGCAAATATTGGTGTGAGAGCTAATTCAATCAAGGAAACACTGCATGTTGGTGAAGGGCATATTGAAGAAGGATCAGTCGAGTGGTTCTTGTGGGAGAACAACTCCATTTGGCTCACTAACTTCACACACCATCAGGCTTCCAAGCAGCTCTCAAGGAAACTCAGTTTTCACACTCTATGCTTAGTGCCCTTTGAGTGCATTATCTAGGAATGAACCTGGTAGAGCATCCCACACAAACGAATGCTCCACATGCGGGTTTCACATGCCACCAACTCCACATTCACAGGCAACTTCAGCGCCACAGCCATTTTCAGATAGCCCTCAATGCAAAGGCTCTAGACGCAAATATTGATGTGAGAGCTAATTCAATCAAGGAAACACTGCATGTTGGTGAAGGGCATATTGAAGAAGAATCAGCCGAGTGGTTCTTGTGGGAGAACAACTCCATTTGGATCACTAACTTCACACACCATCAGGCTTCCAAGCAGCTCTCAAGGAAACTCAGTTTTCACACTCTATGCTTAGTGCCCTTTGAGTGCATTATCTAGGAATGAACCTGGTAGAGCATCCCACACAAACGAATGCTCCACATGCGGGTTTCACATGCCACCAACTTCACATTCACAGGCAACTTCAGTGCCACAGCCGTTTTCAGATAGCCCTCAATGCAAAGGCTCTAGACGCAAATATTGGTGTGAGAAATAATTCAATCAAGGAAACACTGCATGTTGGTGAAGGGCATATTGAAGAAGGATCAGCCGAGTGGTTCTTGTGGGAGAACAACTCCATTTGGCTCACTAACTTCACACACCATCAGGCTTCCAAGCAGCTCTCAAGGAAACTCAGTTTTCACACTCTATGCTTAGTGCCCTTTGAGTGCATTATCTAGGAATGAACCTGGTAGACCATCCCACACAAACGAATGCTCCACATGCGGGTTTCACATGCCACCAACTCCACATTCACAGGCAACTTCAGCGCCACAGCCGTTTTCAGATAGCCCTCAATGCAAAGGCTCTAGACGCAAATATTGGTGTGAGAGCTAATTCAATCAAGGAAACACTGCATGTTGGTGAAGGGCATATTGAAGAAGGATCAGCCGAGTGGTTCTTGTGGGAGAACAACTCCATTTGGCTCACTAACTTCACACACGATCAGGCTTCCAAGCAGCTCTCAAGGAAACTCAGTTTTCACACTCTATGCTTAGTGCCCTTTGTATGGCTAGGACTGAAATGAACCTGGTAGAGCATCCCACACAAACGAATGCTCCACATGCGGCTTTCACATGCCACCAACTCCACATTCTCAGGCAACTTCAGCGCCACAGCCGTTTTCAGATAGCCCTCAATGCAAAGGCTCTAGACGCAAATATTGGTGTGAGAGCTAATTCAATCAAGGAAACACTGCATGTTGGTGAAGGGCATATTGAAGAAGGATCAGCCGAGTGGTTCTTGTGGGAGAACAACTCCATTTGGCTCACTAACTTCACACACCATCAGGCTTCCAAGCAGCTCTCAAGGAAACTCAGTTTTCACACTCTATGTTTAGTGCCCTTTGTGTGCCCAGGACTGAAATGAAACTTGGTGAGCATCCCACACAAACGAATGCTCCACATGCGGGTTTCACATGCCACCAACTCCACATTCACAGGCAACTTCAGCGCCACAGCCGTTTTCAGATAGCCCTCAATGCAAAGGCTCTAGACGCAAATATTGGTGTGAGAGCTAATTCAATCAAGGAAACATTGCATGTTGGTGAAGGGCATATTGAAGAAGGATCAGCCGAGTGGTTCTTGTGGGAGAACAACTCCATTTGGCTCACTAACTTCACACACCATCAGGCTTCCAAGCAGCTCTTAAGGAAACTCAGTTTTCACACTCTATGCTTAGTGCCCTTTGTATGGCTAGGACTGAAATGAACCTGGTAGAGCATCCCACACAAACGAATGCTCCACATGCGGGTTTCACATGCCACCAACTCCACATTCACAGGCAACTTCAGCGCCACAGCCTTTTTCAGATAGCCCTCAATGCAAAGGCTCTAGACGCAAATATTGGTGTGAGAGCTAATTCAATCAAGGAAACACTGCATGTTGGTGAAGGGCATATTGAAGAAGGATCAGCCGAGTGGTTCTTGTGGGAGAACAACTCCATTTGGCTCACTAACTTCACACACCATCAGGCTTCCAAGCAGCTCTCAAGGAAACTCAGTTTTCACACTCTATGCTTAGTGCCATTGAGTGCATTATCTAGGAATGAACCTGGTAGAGCATCCCACACAAACGAATGCTCCACATGCGGGTTTCACATGCCACCAACTCCACATTGACAGGCAACTTCAGCGCCACAGCCGTTTTCAGATAGCCCTCAATGCAAAGGCTCTAGACGCAAATATTGGTGTGAGAGCTAATTCAATCAAGGAAACACTGCATGTTGGTGAAGGGCATATTGAAGAAGGATCAGCCGAGTGGCTCTTGTGGGAGAACAACTCTATTTGGCTCACTAACACCATCAGGCTTCCAAGCAGCTCTCAAGGAAACTCAGTTTTCACACTCTATGTTTAGTGCCCTTTGAATGCATTATCTAGGAATGAACCTGGTAGAGCATCCCACACAAACGAATGTTCCACATGCGGGTTTCACATGCCACCAACTCCACATTCACAGGCAACTTCAGCGCCACAGCCGTTTTCAGATAGCCCTCAATGCAAAGGCTCTAGACGCAAATATTGGTGTGAGAGCTAATTCAATCAAGGAAACACTGCATGTTGGTGAAGGGCATATTGAAGAAGGATCAGCCGAGTGGTTCTTGTGGGAGAACAACTCCATTTGGCTCACTAACTTCACACACCATCAGGCTTCCAAGCAGCTCTCAAGGAAACTCAGTTTTCACACTCTATGCTTAGTGCCCTTTGAGTGCATTATCTAGGAATGAACCTGGTAGAGCATCCCACACAAACGAATGCTCCACATGCGGGTTTCACATGCCACCAACTCCACATTCACAGGCAACTTCAGCGCCACAGCCGTTTTCAGATAGCCCTCAATGCAAAGGCTCTAGACGCAAATATTGGTGTGAGAGCTAATTCAATCAAGGAAACACTGCATGTTGGTGAAGGGCATATTGAAGAAGGATCAGCCGAGTGGTTCTTGTGGGAGAACAACTCCATTTGGCTCACTAACTTCACACACCATCAGGCTTCCAAGCAGCTCTCAAGGAAACTCAGTTTTCACACTCTATGCTTAGTGCCCTTTGAGTGCATTATCTAGGAATGAACCTGGTAGAGCATCCCACACAAACGAATGCTCCACATGCGGGTTTCACATGCCACCAACTCCACATTCACAGGCAACTTCAGCGCCACAGCCGTTTTCAGATAGCCCTCAATGCAAAGGCTCTAGACGCAAATATTGGTGTGAGAGCTAATTCAATCAAGGAAACACTGCATGTTGGTGAAGGCATATTGAAGAAGGATCAGCCGAGTGGTTCTTGTGGGAGAACAACTCCATTTGGCTCACTAACTTCACACACCATCAGGCTTCCAAGCAGCTCTCAAGGAAACTCAGTTTTCACACTCTATGCTTAGTGCCCTTTGAGGGCATTATCTAGGAATGAACCTGGTAGAGCATCCCACACAAACGAATGCTCCACATGCGGGTTTCACATGCCACCAACTCCACATTCACAGGCAACTTCAGCGCCACAGCCGTTTTCAGATAGCCCTCAATGCAAAGGCTCTAGACGCAAATATTGGTGTGAGAGCTAATTCAATCAAGGAAACACTGCATGTTGGTGAAGGGCATATTGAAGAAGGATCAGCCGAGTGGTTCTTGTGGGAGAACAACTCCATTTGGCTCACTAACTTCACACACCATCAGGCTTCCAAGCAGCTCTCAAGGAAACTCAGTTTTCACACTCTATGCTTAGTGCCATTGAGTGCATTATCTAGGAATGAACCTGGTAGAGCATCCCACACAAACGAATGCTCCACATGCGGGTTTCACATGCCACCAACTCCACATTCACAGGCAACTTCAGCGCCACAGCCGTTTTCAGATAGCCCTCAATGCAAAGGCTCTAGACGCAAATATTGGTGTGAGAGCTAATTCAATCAAGGAAACACTGCATGTTGGTGAAGGGCATATTGAAGAAGGATCAGCCGAGTGGCTCTTGTGGGAGAACAACTCTATTTGGCTCACTAACACCATCAGGCTTCCAAGCAGCTCTCAAGGAAACTCAGTTTTCACACTCTATGTTTAGTGCCCTTTGAATGCATTATCTAGGAATGAACCTGTTAGAGCATCCCACACAAACGAATGTTCCACATGCGGGTTTCACATGCCACCAACTCCACATTCACAGGCAACTTCAGCGCCACAGCCATTTTCAGATAGCCCTCAATGCAAAGGCTCTAGACGCAAATATTGGTGTGAGAGCTAATTCAATCAAGGAAACACTGCATGTTGGTGAAGGGCATATTGAAGAAGGATCAGCCGAGTGGTTCTTGTGGGAGAACAACTCCATTTGGCTCACTAACTTCACACACCATCAGGCTTCCAAGCAGCTCTCAAGGAAACTCAGTTTTCACACTCTATGCTTAGTGCCCTTTGAGTGCATTATCTAGGAATGAACCTGGTAGAGCATCCCACACAAACGAATGCTCCACATGCGGGTTTCACATGCCACCAACTCCACATTCACAGGCAACTTCAGCGCCACAGCCGTTTTCAGATAGCCCTCAATGCAAAGGCTCTAGACGCAAATATTGGTGTGAGAGCTAATTCAATCAAGGAAACACTGCATGTTGGTGAAGGGCATATTGAAGAAGGATCAGCCGAGTGGTTCTTGTGGGAGAACAACTCCATTTGGCTCACTAACTTCACACACCATCAGGCTTCCAAGCAGCTCTCAAGGAAACTCAGTTTTCACACTCTATGCTTAGTGCCCTTTGAGTGCATTATCTAGGAATGAACCTGGTAGAGCATCCCACACAAACGAATGCTCCACATGCGGGTTTCACATGCCACCAACTCCACATTCACAGGCAACTTCAGCGCCACAGCCGTTTTCAGATAGCCCTCAATGCAAAGGCTCTAGACGCAAATATTGGTGTGAGAGCTAATTCAATCAAGGAAACACTGCATGTTGGTGAAGGCATATTGAAGAAGGATCAGCCGAGTGGTTCTTGTGGGAGAACAACTCCATTTGGCTCACTAACTTCACACACCATCAGGCTTCCAAGCAGCTCTCAAGGAAACTCAGTTTTCACACTCTATGCTTAGTGCCCTTTGAGTGCATTATCTAGGAATGAACCTGGTAGAGCATCCCACACAAACGAATGCTCCACATGCGGGTTTCACATGCCACCAACTCCACATTCACAGGCAACTTCAGCGCCACAGCCGTTTTCAGATAGCCCTCAATGCAAAGGCTCTAGACGCAAATATTGGTGTGAGAGCTAATTCAATCAAGGAAACACTGCATGTTGGTGAAGGGCATATTGAAGAAGGATCAGCCGAGTGGTTCTTGTGGGAGAACAACTCCATTTGGCTCACTAACTTCACACACCATCAGGCTTCCAAGCAGCTCTCAAGGAAACTCAGTTTTCACACTCTATGCTTAGTGCCATTGAGTGCATTATCTAGGAATGAACCTGGTAGAGCATCCCACACAAACGAATGCTCCACATGCGGGTTTCACATGCCACCAACTCCACATTGACAGGCAACTTCAGCGCCACAGCCGTTTTCAGATAGCCCTCAATGCAAAGGCTCTAGACGCAAATATTGGTGTGAGAGCTAATTCAATCAAGGAAACACTGCATGTTGGTGAAGGGCATATTGAAGAAGGATCAGCCGAGTGGCTCTTGTGGGAGAACAACTCTATTTGGCTCACTAACACCATCAGGCTTCCAAGCAGCTCTCAAGGAAACTCAGTTTTCACACTCTATGTTTAGTGCCCTTTGAATGCATTATCTAGGAATGAACCTGGTAGAGCATCCCACACAAACGAATGTTCCACATGCGGGTTTCACATGCCACCAACTCCACATTCACAGGCAACTTCAGCGCCACAGCCGTTTTCAGATAGCCCTCAATGCAAAGGCTGTAGACGCAAATATTGGTGTGAGAGCTAATTCAATCAAGGAAACACTGCATGTTGGTGAAGGCATATTGAAGAAGGATCAGCCGAGTGGTTCTTGTGGGAGAACAACTCCATTTGGCTCACTAACTTCACACACCATCAGGCTTCCAAGCAGCTCTCAAGGAAACTCAGTTTTCACACTCTATGCTTAGTGCCCTTTGAGTGCATTATCTAGGAATGAACCTGGTAGAGCATCCCACACAAACGAATGCTCCACATGCGGGTTTCACATGCCACCAACTCCACATTCACAGGCAACTTCAGCGCCACAGCCGTTTTCAGA
Organism: Ochotona princeps; assembly: GCF_030435755.1. Taxonomy (NCBI): domain Eukaryota; kingdom Metazoa; phylum Chordata; class Mammalia; order Lagomorpha; family Ochotonidae; genus Ochotona; species Ochotona princeps. The sequence goes on along the minus strand of NW_026696888.1, from coordinate 8,847 downwards.
TAGCCCTCAATGCAAAGGCTCTAGACGCAAATATTGGTGTGAGAGCTAATTCAATCAAGGAAACACTGCATGTTGGTGAAGGGCATATTGAAGAAGGATCAGCCGAGTGGTTCTTGTGGGAGAACAACTCCATTTGGCTCACTAACTTCACACACCATCAGGCTTCCAAGCAGCTCTCAAGGAAACTCAGTTTTCACACTCTATGCTTAGTGCCATTGAGTGCATTATCTAGGAATGAACCTGGTAGAGCATCCCACACAAACGAATGCTCCACATGCGGGTTTCACATGCCACCAACTCCACATTGACAGGCAACTTCAGCGCCACAGCCGTTTTCAGATAGCCCTCAATGCAAAGGCTCTAGACGCAAATATTGGTGTGAGAGCTAATTCAATCAAGGAAACACTGCATGTTGGTGAAGGGCATATTGAAGAAGGATCAGCCGAGTGGCTCTTGTGGGAGAACAACTCTATTTGGCTCACTAACACCATCAGGCTTCCAAGCAGCTCTCAAGGAAACTCAGTTTTCACACTCTATGTTTAGTGCCCTTTGAATGCATTATCTAGGAATGAACCTGGTAGAGCATCCCACACAAACGAATGTTCCACATGCGGGTTTCACATGCCACCAACTCCACATTCACAGGCAACTTCAGCGCCACAGCCGTTTTCAGATAGCCCTCAATGCAAAGGCTCTAGACGCAAATATTGGTGTGAGAGCTAATTCAATCAAGGAAACACTGCATGTTGGTGAAGGGCATAATGAAGAAGGATCAGCCGAGTGGTTCTTGTGGGAGAACAACTCCATTTGGCTCACTAACTTCACACACCATCAGGCTTCCAAGCAGCTCTCAAGGAAACTCAGTTTTCACACTCTATGCTTAGTGCCCTTTGAGTGCATTATCTAGGAATGAACCTGGTAGAGCATCCCACACAAACGAATGCTCCACATGCGGGTTTCACATGCCACCAACTCCACATTCACAGGCAACTTCAGCGCCACAGCCGTTTTCAGATAGCCCTCAATGCAAAGGCTCTAGACGCAAATATTGGTGTGAGAGCTAATTCAATCAAGGAAACACTGCATGTTGGTGAAGGGCATATTGAAGAAGGATCAGCCGAGTGGTTCTTGTGGGAGAACAACTTAATTTGGCTCACTAACTTCACACACCATCAGGCTTCCAAGCAGCTCTCAAGGAAACTCAGTTTTCACACTCTATGCTTAGTGCTCTATGTGTTCCTCGGACTGAAATGAAGCTTGGTCAGCATCCCACACAAACGAATGCTCCACATGCGGGTTTCACATGCCACCAACTCCACATTCTCAGGCAACTTCAGCGCCACAGCCGTTTTCAGATAGCCCTCAATGCAAAGGCTCTGGACGCAAATATTGGTGTGAGAGCTAATTCAATCAAGGAAACACTGCATGTTGGTGAAGGGCATATTGAAGAAGGATCAGCCGAGTGGTTCTTGTGGGAGAACAACTCCATTTGGCTCACTAACTTCACACACCATCAGGCTTCCAAGCAGCTCTCAAGGAAACTCAGTTTTCACACTCTATGCTTAGTGCCCTTTGAGTGCATTATCTAGGAATGAACGTGGTAGAGCATCCCACACAAACGAATGCTCCACATGCGGGTTTCACATGCCACCAACTCCACATTCACAGGCAACTTCAGCGCCACAGCCGTTTTCAGATAGCCCTCAATGCAAAGGCTCTAGACGCAAATATTGGTGTGAGAGCTAATTCAATCAAGGAAACACTGCATGTTGGTGAAGGGCATATTGAAGAAGGATCAGCCGAGTGGTTCTTTTGGGAGAACAACTCCATTTGGCTCACTAACTTCACACACCATCAGGCTTCCAAGCAGCTCTCAAGGAAACTCAGTTTTCACACTCTATGCTTAGTGCCCTTTGAGTGCATTATCTAGGAATGAACCTGGTAGAGCATCCCACACAAACGAATGCTCCACATGCGGTTTTCACATGCCACCAACTCCACATTCACAGGCAACTTCAGCGCCACAGCCGTTTTCAGATAGCCCTCAATGCAAAGGCTCTAGACGCAAATATTGGTGTGAGAGCTAATTCAATCAAGGAAACACTGCATGTTGGTGAAGGGCATATTGAAGAAGGATCAGCCGAGTGGTTCTTGTGGGAGAACAACTCCATTTGGCTCACTAACTTCACACACCATCAGGCTTCCAAGCAGCTCTCAAGGAAACTCAGTTTTCACACTCTATGCTTAGTGCCCTTTGAGTGCATTATCTAGGAATGAACCTGGTAGAGCATCCCACACAAACGAATGCTCCACATGCGGGTTTCACATGCCACCAACTCCACATTCACAGGCAACTTCACCGCCACAGCCGTTTTCAGATAGCCCTCAATGCAAAGGCTCTAGACGCAAATATTGGTGTGAGAGCTAATTCAATCAAGGAAACACTGCATGTTGGTGAAGGGCATATTGAAGAAGGATCAGCCGAGTGGTTCTTGTGGGAGAACAACTCAATTTGGTTCACTAACTTCACACACCATCAGGCTTCCAAGCAGCTCTCAAGGAAACTCAGTTTTCACACTCTATGCTTAGTGCCCTTTGAGCGCATTATCTAGGAATGAACCTGGTAGAGCATCCCACACAAATGAATGCTCCACATGCGGGTTTCACATGCCACCAACTCCACATTCTCAGGCAACTTCAGCGCCACAGCCGTTTTCAGATAGCCCTCAATGCAAAGGCTCTAGACGCAAATATTGGTGTGAGAGCTAATTCAATCAAGGAAACACTGCATGTTGGTGAAGGGCATATTGAAGAAGGATCAGCCGAGTGGTTCTTGTGGGAGAACAACTCCATTTGGCTCACTAACTTCACACACCATCAGGCTTCCAAGCAGCTCTCAAGGAAACTCAGTTTTCACACTCTATGCTTAGTGCCCTTTGAGTGCATTATCTAGGAATGAACCTGGTAGAGCATCCCACACAAACGAATGCTCCACATGCGGGTTTCACATGCCACCAACTCCACATTCACAGGCAACTTCAGCGCCACAGCCGTTTTCAGATAGCCCTCAATGCAAAGGCTCTAGACGCAAATATTGGTGTGAGAGCTAATTCAATCAAGGAAACACTGCATGTTGGTGAAGGGCATATTGAAGAAGGATCAGCCGAGTGGTTCTTGTGGGAGAACCACTCCATTTGGCTCACTAACGTCATACACCATCAGGCTTCCAAGCAGCTCTCAAGGAAACTCAGTTTTCACACTCTATGTTTAGTGCCCTTTGAATGCATTATCTAGGAATGATCCTGGTAGAGCATCCCACACAAACGAATGTTCCACATGCGGGTTTCACATGCCACCAACTCCACATTCACAGGCAACTTCAGCGCCACAGCCGTTTTCAGATAGCCCTCAATGCAAAGGCTCTAGACGCAAATATTGGTGTGAGAGCTAATTCAATCAAGGAAACACTGCATGTTGGTGAAGGGCATATTGAAGAAGGATCAGCCGAGTGGTTCTTGTGGGAGAACAACTCCATTTGGCTCACTAACTTCACACACCATCAGGCTTCCAAGCAGCTCTCAAGGAAACTCAGTTTTCACACTCTATGCTTAGTGCCATTGAGTGCATTATCTAGGAATGAACCTGGTAGAGCATCCCACACAAACGAATGCTCCACATGCGGGTTTCACATGCCACCAACTCCACATTGACAGGCAACTTCAGCGCCACAGCCGTTTTCAGATAGCCCTCAATGCAAAGGCTCTAGACGCAAATATTGGTGTGAGAGCTAATTCAATCAAGGAAACACTGCATGTTGGTGAAGGGCATATTGAAGAAGGATCAGCCGAGTGGCTCTTGTGGGAGAACAACTCCATTTGGCTCACTAACACCATCAGGCTTCCAAGCAGCTCTCAAGGAAACTCAGTTTTCACACTCTATGTTTAGTGCCCTTTGAATGCATTATCTAGGAATGAACCTGGTAGAGCATCCCACACAAACGAATGTTCCACATGCGGGTTTCACATGCCACCAACTCCACATTCACAGGCAACTTCAGCGCCACAGCCGTTTTCAGATAGCCCTCAATGCAAAGGCTCTAGACGCAAATATTGGTGTGAGAGCTAATTCAATCAAGGAAACACTGCATGTTGGTGAAGGGCATATTGAAGAAGGATCAGCCGAGTGGTTCTTGTGGGAGAACAACTCCATTTGGCTCACTAACTTCACACACCATTAGGCTTCCAAGCAGCTCTCAAGGAAACTCAGTTTTCACACTCTATGCTTAGTGCCCTTTGAGTGCATTATCTAGGAATGAAGCTGGTAGAGCATCCCACACAAACGAATGTTCCACATGCGGTTTTCACATGCCACCAACTCCACATTCACAGGCAACTTCAGCGCCACAGCCGTTTTCAGATAGCCCTCAATGCAAAGGCTCTAGACGCAAATATTGGTGTGAGAGCTAATTCAATCAAGGAAACACTGCATGTTGGTGAAGGGCATATTGAAGAAGGATCAGCCGAGTGGTTCTTGTGGGAGAACAACTCCATTTGGCTCACTAACTTCACACACCATCAGGCTTCCAAGCAGCTCTCAAGGAAACTCAGTTTTCACACTCTATGCTTAGTGCCCTTTGAGTGCATTATCTAGGAATGAACCTGGTAGAGCATCCCACAAAAACGAATGCTCCACATGCGGGTTTCACATGCCACCAACTCCACATTCACAGGCAACTTCAGCGCCACAGCCGTTTTCAGATAGCCCTCAATGCAAAGGCTCAGACGCAAATATTGATGTGAGAGCTAATTCAATCAAGGAAACACTGCATGTTGGTGAAGGGCATATTGAAGAAGGATCAGCCGAGTGGTTCTTGTGGGAGAACAACTCCATTTGGCTCACTAACTTCACACACCATCAGGCTTCCAAGCAGCTCTCAAGGAAACTCAGTTTTCACACTCTATGCTTAGTGCCCTTTGAGTGCATTATCTAGGAATGAACCTGGTAGAGCATCCCACACAAACGAATGCTCCACATGCGGGTTTCACATGCCACCAACTCCACATTCACAGGCAACTTCAGCGCCACAGCCATTTTCAGATAGCCCTCAATGCAAAGGCTCTAGACGCAAATATTGGTGTGAGAGCTAATTCAATCAAGGAAACACTGCATGTTGGTGAAGGGCATATTGAAGAAGGATCAGCCGAGTGGTTCTTGTGGGAGAACAACTCCATTTGGCTCACTAACTTCACACACCATCAGGCTTCCAAGCAGCTCTCAAGGAAACTCAGTTTTCACACTCTATGCTTAGTGCCCTTTGAGTGCATTATCTAGGAATGAACCTGGTAGAGCATCCCACACAAACGAATGCTCCACATGCGGGTTTCACATGCCACCAACTCCACATTCACAGGCAACTTCAGCGCCACAGCCGTTTTCAGATAGCCCTCAATGCAAAGGCTCTAGACGCAAATATTGGTGTGAGAGCTAATTCAATCAAGGAAACACTGCATGTTGGTGAAGGGCATATTGAAGAAGGATCAGCCGAGTGGTTCTTGTGGGAGAACAACTCCATTTGGCTCACTAACTTCACACACCATCAGGCTTCCAAGCAGCTCTCAAGGAAACTCAGTTTTCACACTCTATGCTTAGTGCCCTTTGAGTGCATTATCTAGGAATGAACCTGGTAGAGCATCCCACACAAACGAATGCTCCACATGCGGGTTTCACATGCCACCAACTCCACATTGACAGGCAACTTCAGCGCCACAGCCGTTTTCAGATAGCCCTCAATGCAAAGGCTCTAGACGCAAATATTGGTGTGAGAGCTAATTCAATCAAGGAAACACTGCATGTTGGTGAAGGGCATATTGAAGAAGGATCAGCCGAGTGGTTCTTGTGGGAGAACAACTCCATTTGGCTCACTAACTTCACACACCATCAGGCTTCCAAGCAGCTCTCAAGGAAACTCAGTTTTCACACTCTATGCTTAGTGCCCTTTGAGTGCATTATCTAGGAATGAACCTGGTAGAGCATCCCACACAAATGAATGCTCCACATGCGGGTTTCACATGCCACCAACTCCACATTCACAAGGCAACTTCAGCGCCACAGCCATTTTCAGATAGCCCTCAATGCAAAGGCTCTAGACGCAAATATTGGTGTGAGAGCTAATTCAATCAAGGAAACACTGCATGTTGGTGAAGGGCATATTGAAGAAGGATCAGCCGAGTGGCTCTTGTGGGAGAACAACTCCATTTGGCTCACTAACACCATCAGGCTTCCAAGCAGCTCTCAAGGAAACTCAGTTTTCACACTCTATGTTTAGTGCCCTTTGAATGCATTATCTAGGAATGAACCTGGTAGAGCATCCCACACAAACGAATGTTCCACATGCGGGTTTCACATGCCACCAACTCCACATTCACAGGCAACTTCAGCGCCACAGCCGTTTTCAGATAGCCCTCAATGCAAAGGCTCTAGACGCAAATATTGGTGTGAGAGCTAATTCAATCAAGGAAACACTGCATGTTGGTGAAGGGCATATTGAAGAAGGATCAGCCGAGTGGCTCTTGTGGGAGAACAACTCCATTTGGCTCACTAACTTCACACACCATCAGGCTTCCAAGCAGCTCTCAAGGAAACTCAGTTTTCACACTCTATGCTTAGTGCCCTTTGAGTGCATTATCTAGGAATGAACCTGGTAGAGCATCCCACAAAAACGAATGCTCCACATGCGGGTTTCACATGCCACCAACTCCACATTCACAGGCAACTTCAGCGCCACAGCCGTTTTCAGATAGCCCTCAATGCAAAGGCTCTAGACGCAAATATTGGTGTGAGAGCTAATTCAATCAAGGAAACACTGCATGTTGGTGAAGGGCATATTGAAGAAGGATCAGCCGAGTGGTTCTTGTGGGAGAACAACTCCATTTGGCTCACTAACTTCACACACCATCAGGCTTCCAAGCAGCTCTCAAGGAAACTCAGTTTTCACACTCTATGCTTAGTGCCCTTTGAGTGCATTATCTAGGAATGAAGCTGGTAGAGCATCCCACACAAACGAATGTTCCACATGCGGGTTTCACATGCCACCAACTCCACATTCACAGGCAACTTCAGCGCCACAGCCGTTTTCAGATAGCCCTCAATGCAAAGGCTCTAGACGCAAATATTGGTGTGAGAGCTAATTCAATCAAGGAAACACTGCATGTTGGTGAAGGGCATATTGAAGAAGGATCAGCCGAGTGGTTCTTGTGGGAGAACAACTCCATTTGGCTCACTAACTTCACACACCATCAGGCTTCCAAGCAGCTCTCAAGGAAACTCAGTTTTCACACTCTATGCTTAGTGCCCTTTGAGTGCATTATCTAGGAATGAACCTGGTAGAGCATCCCACACAAACGAATGCTCCACATGCGGGTTTCACATGCCACCAACTCCACATTCACAGGCAACTTCAGCGCCACAGCCGTTTTCAGATAGCCCTCAATGCAAAGGCTCTAGACGCAAATATTGGTGTGAGAGCTAATTCAATCAAGGAAACACTGCATGTTGGTGAAGGGCATATTGAAGAAGGATCAGCCGAGTGGTTCTTGTGGGAGAACAACTCCATTTGGCTCACTAACTTCACACACCATCAGGCTTCCAAGCAGCTCTCAAGGAAACTCAGTTTTCACACTCTATGCTTAGTGCCCTTTGAGTGCATTATCTAGGAATGAACCTGGTAGAGCATCCACACAAACGAATGCTCCACATGCGGGTTTCACATGCCACCAACTCCACATTCACAGGCAACTTCAGCGCCACAGCCGTTTTCAGATAGCCCTCAATGCAAAGGCTCTAGACGCAAATATTGGTGTGAGAGCTAATTCAATCAAGGAAACACTGCATGTTGGTGAAGGGCATATTGAAGAAGGATCAGCCGAGTGGTTCTTGTGGGAGAACAACTCCATTTGGCTCACTAACTTCACACACCATCAGGCTTCCAAGCAGCTCTCAAGGAAACTCAGTTTTCACACTCTATGCTTAGTGCCCTTTGAGTGCATTATCTAGGAATGAACCTGGTAGAGCATCCCACACAAACGAATGCTCCACATGCGGGTTTCACATGCCACCAACTCCACATTCACAGGCAACTTCAGCGCCACAGCCGTTTTCAGATAGCCCTCAATGCAAAGGCTCTAGACGCAAATATTGGTGTGAGAGCTAATTCAATCAAGGAAACACTGCATGTTGGTGAAGGGCATATTGAAGAAGGATCAGCCGAGTGGTTCTTGTGGGAGAACAACTCAATTTGGCTCACTAACTTCACACACCATCAGGCTTCCAAGCAGCTCTCAAGGAAACTCAGTTTTCACACTCTATGCTTAGTGCTCTATGTGTTCCTAGGACTGAAAATAAGCTTGGTCAGCATCCCACACAAACGAATGCTCCACATGCGGGTTTCACATGCCACCAACTCCACATTCTCAGGCAACTTCAGCGCCACAGCCGTTTTCAGATAGCCCTCAATGCAAAGGCTCTAGACGCAAATATTGGTGTGAGAGCTAATTCAATCAAGGAAACACTGCATGTTGGTGAAGGGCATATTGAAGAAGGATCAGCTGAGTGGTTCTTGTGGGAGAACAACTCCATTTGGCTCACTAACTTCACACACCATCAGGCTTCCAAGCAGCTCTCAAGGAAACTCAGTTTTCACACTCTATGCTTAGTGCCCTTTGAGTGCATTATCTAGGAATGAACCTGGTAGAGCATCCACACAAACGAATGCTCCACATGCGGGTTTCACATGCCACCAACTCCACATTCACAGGCAACTTCAGCGCCACAGCCGTTTTCAGATAGCCA